>NC_073232.2:62991515-63294545 GCF_029281585.2 Gorilla gorilla gorilla | reverse complement strand
TCTGTCTTGTTTTGTTCCCTTGCTGGAGAGGAGTTGTGATCCTTTGGAGAAGAGGCATTCTAGTTTCTGCAACTTTCCAGCCTTTTTGCACTGGTTTTTCCTCATCTTTGTGGATTTTTCTATCTTTGGTCTTTGTTGTTTGTGACCTTTGGATGGAGTTTTTGCATGGTCATCCTTTTTGTTGATGTTGATGCTACTGCTTTCTGTTTATTAGTTTTCCTTCTGACAGTCAGACCCCTCTTCTGCAGGTCTGCTGGAGTTTGCTGGGGGTCCACTCCAGATCCTGTTTGCCTGGATACCACCAGCAGAGGCTGCAGAATAGCAAAGATTGCTGCCTGCTCCTTCCTCTGGAAGCTTTGTTCCAGAGGAGCACCTGCCAGATTCCAGCTGGAGCTCTCCTGTATGAGGTGCCTGTTGACCCCTGCTAGGAGATGTCTCCCAGTCAGGGGCACGGGGTCAGGGACCCACTTGAGGAGGCGGTCTGTCCATTAGAAGAACTTGAGCGCTGTGCTGGGAGATCCTGCTGGTCTCTTCAGAGCCGGCAGGGAGGAATGTTTAAGTCTGCTGAAGCTGTGCCCACAGCCGCCCCTTCCCCCAGGTGCTTTGTCCCAGTGCGATGGGAGTTTTATCTATAAGACCCTGACTGGGGCTGCTGCCTTTCTTTCAGAGATGCCCTGCCCAGAAAGAAGGAATCTAGAGAAGCAGTCTGGCTACAGTGTCTTTGTGGCACTGCATGGGCTCTACCCAGTCTGAACTTCCCAGTGGCTTTGTTTACACTGTGAGGGGAAAACCACCTACCCAAACCTCAGTAATGGTGGATGCCCTTCCCTGCACCAAGCTTGGGCCTACCAGGTCGACTTCAGACTGCTGTGCTGGAAGCAAGAATTTCAAGCCAGTGGACCTTAGCTTGCTGGGCTCTGTGGGGGTAGGATCCACTGAGCAAGACCACTTGGTTCCCTGGCTTCAGCCCCCATTCCAGGGGAGTGAATGGTTCTGTCTCGCTAGGGTTCCAGGTGACACTGGAGTATGAAAAAAAACTCCTGCAGCTAGCTCAGCATCTGCCTAAACAGCAGCCCAATCTTGTGCTTGAAACTCAGGGCCCTTGTGGTGTAGGTACCCGAGGGAATCTCCTGGTCTGTGGGTTGTGAAGACTGTGCGAAAAGCATAGTATCTGGGCCGAATAGCACTGTCCCTCACATCACGGTCCCTCACGACTTCCCTTGGCTAGAGGAGGGAGTTCCTGACCCCTTGTGCTTTCCAGTGAGGTGATGCCCCACCCTGCTTCTGCTTGCCTTCTGTGGGCTGCACCTGCTGTCTAATCAGTCCCAGTGAGATGAACTGGGTACCTCAGATGGAAATGCAGAAATCACCCACCTTCTGCATTGGTCTTGCTGGGAGCTGCAGACCGGAGCTGTTCCTATTCAGCCATCTTGCCCAGGCTACATTTAATTTTTTCACGTTAGCCATTATTATATGAAATTTCTACTCAAATCTTTTCTCCTCATTTTAAAAAATGGGTTGTCTTATTATTATTGAGTTGTAAGAACACATTATTTATTCAGGATATGGTCTTTTATTGGATTTATTATTTCCAAATATTTTCTCAATGTCCATGTGTTGTCTTTTCATTTCTCTACTGGTATTTTTAAAGTTAAATTTTGATTCTGTCCAATTTACTAATAAAAATTTACTGTTACGCATTTTGTATTCTATTTAAAAATTCTTTGCCTAACCCAAGGACATGAAAATTTTCTTCTTTTTTTTTTTTCCTAGAAGCTTTATATTTTTAACCTTTACATACAGATTCAGCTATCTTGAACTAATTTTTTTATATGGAGAGAGAGATAAATGTATGAATTCATCTTTTTGCATATAGACATCTAAATGTCTCAGCACCATTTGTTGAAAAGACAATTCTTACCCCATTGCTTGAAAATTCATTAAAAATTAACGGACTGTCATTAGCTTTTGATGGTTCCATACAGCCTGCTGAATCCATTCAAACTCTCCAGCCTGACTTTGTGGCTCTCCCACCCCCAGCCTCAGGGATACATCACAGTGTATTCACACTCAGTATTATCTTTCACTCCTCTCCATTACTCTGTGTACCAATTAACCTAAATCAGTTGATTCCTAGTATGTGTTATGCTTTCCAATTAAATCTAGTTACTTACTTTACAACATTATTCCGCCTCATTTTTAGATGTTTAAATCTTACCTATTCATTTTAAATCCCACTTCACTGATGGCTCTTCTGAGAAGCCTTCCTCCTACTAGATGTGATCTTTTCTCCTCTGCATGACCATGGCTCTCAACCTGTATGCCTTTGGATATGTGCCATTTTCTGTTTTGCATTATAATAGTTCTGAAAATGCCTGTCTCCATTGTGGAATTAAAAGTTTTTTGAGAGAGGGTTTGGTTTGTGTTCAGTTGATACTCAATCGCTGTTTTTTGATTGAATGAATGAATAATATTACATGTAACTGCCCTTACAGGCTTAACAGTAAGCTATTTGCTGATAGACTGCACTATCTGAACTCAAAGCCCAGGAACTTTGCTTAAGTCCACAAAGGTTTGCTAATTCTTCACGAGAGAGTTACTGAGTCTGATTAAAATGTGTTTTCTTTTATCAGAAGGGTAAGACTCTTATCTGCTGTTTTCCAAGGTCTTGGTGACTGTTTTTGAACATAAAGATCAAAGGGCAGTGCCCTTCCCCCCAACCAATTGTAAGACATTTCAGAAAGTTAAATGTGAGGAATATTGTATTCAAATGTGAATTATATGAATGTGAATACTGAACAGTATTCACAGTTACACATTTGACATTTTGAAACAGTGGCAAGACAAATGTATTAGATTTACAGGTAGTTGTGAACGTTTCCATTGCTCAGTCAATATATTTTTTCTTTTCATAGCAACATTTGGAAGGTAGGTGCTCTGACTCACACCTTTTCATTTCTTGGCTTTCCAAAGAGCCGAGAAAAAAACTTTTTTGACCCTTGAAAACACTAGATGCGTAAGAAAACAGCATGGCAAGGAAACTTACTACATTCTGACTTCAGGAATTTGCCAGCATGGAAGGGTCTTTTCAAAAGTGAGGTGGAAATTCAGGATAAAACAGAGAGATTTAAAGTAGGGTGATCTGGAGAATAACAAAAAGATCAGAGTAGGGGTGGGGAGGATTATGGAAGAAAGAAGAAAAGATGAGATGGAGTGAAGAAGAGGGTAAAGTCTTTCCATAGACTTAAATAAGCTTTAGGCAATTATCGGAACTTTCAAGGGAATTATCTGAACTGCACATCTACATTTGTTGAGGTTCCCCCATTGTAGCTAGTATCTGGTTAAGGTTTGCCCGGTAAACTTGCTTTTTTTGTGCCATGAGTGGCTTACAAGTCGAAATGATTCAGTGAAATCTTCAAAGTAAATCTGCGTCCACCAAAGCAGTTCACAGACCTGTTTGCAACTTTTCTATCCGTCTCCTAGACTATCTCCGGTGCTGCAATCTTTGGACATTACATCTGCTATTTGAACACAGAACTCATTTTATCAAAAGAAACAAGAGTGCATTCCAGTCCACAATTTTAATGAATATCTTGGTAAGGATTCCAGACTCTTCCCTAGAAGATAAAAAGTTAACTAAGCAAGTCATATACACACCTGGCTTTGACAATTGAATAATTAAAGAGATCGGCAAAGATAAATCTTTGGTTGCCAGAAAAATCATTAGAAGCACTATGTTGTTTTGTACATCTTAATGCAGCTCAAAATCTTAAAAAAATTTCCAAACGGAAATAAAAATATTGAATCACTATGATAATCAGTTTGTAAACTGAAACAAGCAATGAGAAAGAAAAAATTGGCAGATGGTGGGGGTGGACAAAAAAGTGGCAAATTCACGTGAGTGATGGAAACTCCCAAGTGCTGTATCTTATGCTTGGTACATGAGTGTTTGAGTTCGGGTGTTAGTTTGTCAATGGCTATGTGTCAGAACTGAGCATAAGGGTTTTTAGATATCCTCTATCATACTCAAACAAACCTTTCTCATTCCACAGTCAGATATTTTAGAATCCACAAAAACACAGAATTCACTGGGAGGAAACTTCTTTGTAGTTACCTGATGAAGCAATAGGAATCACACAACTTTCATTGAACTGCTGGGGGTAAAGTGGATTGCTGGCCTTTTATCTTTTATCTCTGAAATTGACCCCCCAGCAGTAGCTTTGTTAAATCTGACACATCTTGAATTTGCCTTTTTTAAATTGCAAATATAGCAGCTAGTGGTTTTATCTTTTTCAGTACCTATACTTCCACATTTTGAAGAGACTATTTTTAATGAGACTATTGTTAGCTACTTTAAAACGTGTGGCATTCCATTTTTAACAGGTTCAATTGGACATCTTCCCCCAAGTGCAGAGGAAGCATTTATAAAACAAACAAATAAAAGGTAAGAGGAATAAATATGGGGTATTTGTGATGTATGGCAATACATTTTGAAAAGAGCAACATTGATAATAAGAAAGGGAAGTTTATCCAAAACACTGAAAATAAGCAATAACCTGGGTCCAGATACTTTTCTATTCTCCTGGTACCTGAAGAAATATTAATTTTATTTTAGCTAGAAAATAAACACACACACACAAAGACACAGACCCATACACACAGCATGTACATTTGTTTTCTAAAGAAAACAACCTCCTGGTTCTGCTTTTTTAATATGAGGCTGACTGAACAATTGTTAATGTTTTACTTTTACATATGTAGATGTTTTATCTTAGGAGACAGCTGTCAGATTCAATCAGCTTTTGAAATCGGTTTTTGCAGAAGATAACTTAACTTTAATGTATTGTATTTCCTCCCGCAATTACTAATTACTGAAGATTAATGTTTTCAAATAAGGCCTTTTCTCCACATAATCCGTCTCCTCTTCCTGCTTCAATCTAGCAAGAAACCTGCTGAAAGAGGTCATAATCCTATTGTTTGCAATATTATAGCCTATGACACTGGGAATGTTTAGGGTGTAATGACTGCAGTAAGAATCTTTGTGAGCAAGTAGAAAGTACAGATCATGAAAGAAATTAAGTTTCTCTGGTGGGTGATTTAACTGTGATGGGTTTTCTTGTCAGTTTGTTAACAATCTGCTTTCAATGAATCTCGAAGCAGACTCAAAGCTGATTAAAAGCAGCATAGACTATAAGTAATATTGTGTAAACACTACCAAAGCAGGAGTTTCTTTATTACTCAGTTCTTATCTCTAAATCACACGAATTGTGTTAAATCTGACTGAGAGAGGCATGTTCTTCTTGGGTTTGGCCACCATAGACATTTTACCTGAATTGCAGACATACAGGTATGGACCAGTTATTCTCTACTTTTTTTATTTATGTCCACGCTTTTATGATTTTTGACATATATACATTTATTATATAACTTTCACAATCTTATAATTTGTGGGCTTTATTTAAAATTTGTTATAATGATCCACTTTCAGTTACATGCATATCATTTATTTAATGTCTTGAATTAATATTTTGGCATTGGTAACATTAATATGATCAAATTTTGAGAACTCCATTAAAATGCTATATACCTGAATAAAATGTATTTGATATTTCCCCCAAATAACAATTTTTTTTTTTTTTTGAGACGGAGCCTCGCTCTGTCGCCCAGGATGGAGTGCAGTGGCGCGATCTCGGCTCGCTGCAACATCTGCCTCCCGGGTTCACGCCATTCTCCTGCCTCAGCCTCCCCAGTAGCTGGGACTACAGGTGCCCACCAACACGCCCGGCTAATTTTTTTTTTTGTATTTTTAGTAGAGACGGGGTCTCACCGTGTTAGCCAGGATGGTCTCGATCTCCTGACATCGTGATCCGCCTGCCTCGGCCTCCCAAAGTGCTGGGATTACAGGCGTGAGCCACCGCGCCCGGCAAAATTTTTTTTTTCAAAATGAAGATGGTCCAGAGTTGAATGGTGAAATATACAAAACATTTAAGGAAAAGAGCATGGCTTGCTTTATTCCTCAGAACTACTTTGTTGATTCTCATGAAGAAATAAAGAAATCATCTGCATTCATTTTTATATACCAAAATCTTATTTATTTTTAAAGCAAATAAGAATCTGTAACAATACAAATGCAATGTGTTAACTCAGTACACATGTAAACATTTATTTTTATTTGCAACAATGCAGAACTCTATAAAAACTAATATAGCAACTATAAATATATTTGGAAAGAGGTTGCTGAATGTTCTTCTGCTGTTGTGGGCTGTAAAGGTATTTCCTTGCCTCTCTTTCTTGTGATTGCTTAAAAAGCAATCAATGTTGAATCTTAAGAAATTTGTTACTAATTTAGAGTCTTGAAATTGTACTGAGACACTTCCTTGAATCTAAACACTAATCCCACTGAATTTTACATCTTTTGTAGAGGATAACATTAGATAATTACATGGAAATGCTATGGATAATTACATTTAAAAGTGTGGAATGACCAACAAATGTAAGATGTGATCGTCATTATGTATTTAAAGCTGAAGAATTAAAAACAAATATTTGTCATTAAAAATAAACAAATATAATTAAGGACAATAAGGACTTATAATTCATTGGAAAATAATGGTAATTCATGGGTTCATACTGATAATAGAGAGCTAGCTAGAGAAGCAGAGAAATGGTGGAGGAGAGAAAGTTCTTTCTCTTTTAACTTTAATTTAGGTTCAGGGATATATGTACAGGTTTGTTACATAGGTAAACTTGTGTCATGGAGGGTTGCTGTACAGATTATTTCATCACCCAGATACTAACACTAGTATCTAGTAGTTATTTTTTCTCATCCTCTCCCTCCTCCCACCTTCTACCCTCAAGTAGACCCCAGCGTCTCTTCCCCTCTTTGTGTCCGTAAGTTCTCATCATTTAGTTTCCACTTATAAGTGAGAACATGTGGTATTTGGTTTTATGTTCCTGCAAAAGACATGATCTCATTCTTCCTGATGACTGCATAGTATTTTGTGGTGTATATGTACCACATTTTCTTTAACCAATCTGTCATTGATGGGCATTTAGGTTGATTTGATTTCTTTGCTATTGTGAATAGTGCTACAATGAACATTTGTGTGTGTGTCTTTATGGTAGAATGGTTTATATTCCTTTGGATATATACCCAGTAATAGGATTGCTGGGTCAAATGGTAATTCTGTTTCTAGCTCTTTGAGGAATCGCCGTACTGCTTTCCACAACGGTTGAAATAATTTACAGTCTCACCAACAGTGTATAAGCATTCCCTTTTCTCTGCAACCTCACCAGGCAAGTTCAATCTCAGAGCCTTGATGAAAGCTACAGTAAATTTCCCTATAGGTGTACCCCTTCTATCAGCTTTGAAACCATTGTGATAGACTTGGATAGACTTCACATTTCTTAAGTTTCTCCATGAGAAGGATGACGTGAGACTGGCCAGTGGAGAAAGAAGGACAGAGGATCTACAGAGAACCTGCCGGTGACAACGGGGTAAGGAAGGGAATAAAGCCTAAGCCTGGAGGAGCAAACTAGAATCTCAGGCAAAACAGACTTCAGATTTAAAAAAAAAAAAAAAAAAGGGAGCAATCACTCCCCTTGGCCAGATACTGTGGTACCAAAGAGGAGCAGAGAAAGAAGGAATGTCTAGTACCTGTGATGGAATCCAGCTGGAGCTACGCATCTTGAGTCTCCAGAATCCATGTAAAAGGGGCTGGCAGGTGAGCCATCAACATGATGTGTGGTAAGGTGAGTTTCCAAGTGTAACAGATGGTAATGGTTGTCTAGGAGTATCAATTTAAAAATCATTATTTATTTTTATTTTTATTTTTTATTTTTGAGATGGAGTTTCACTCTTGTAGCCCAGGCTGGAATGCAATGCCGCGATCTCGGTTTACTGCATCCTCTGCCTCCTGGGTTCAAGCCATTCTCCTACCCTCCCGAGTAGCTGGGATTACAGGTGCCCGCCACCACACCTGGCTAATTCTTTGTATTTTTAATAGAGATGGGATTTTGCCATGTTGGCCAGGCTTGTCTTGAGCTCCTGGCCTCAGGTGATCCACTCATCTCAGTCTCCCAAAGTGTTGGGATTACAGGCGTGAGCCGCCACACCCGGCCTTACAAATCAAAATCTCGAACCTCACTTTCACATCTGCTGAGTTACAAATCTTAAGACAGACCTTGAAAACAATGTTTTTAATAAGCAAACCAGGTGATTCTTACCCGGCAAGAGATGGAAATGCTGCTGGAAACAAAGGTAGCAGAATGTTTTAAGAAGAGTTTAATGGTGTTATGAGCAAATTCAAAAGAGAAGAAAGTGGATATTTGCTACCATGCTTCGATTTTAAGTAAAAATTTAAATGGACACCAATACAGATCTGCAGCCTCTTCTTTACAGTTCCAAAATTCATAAAATTCAACATTGATGTAATACCAAAACTTGATCTGCTGCAGATGCTGCGGGGAGTGTTATGTAATATGCCCTGCATTCACTGTACAGTATTGCCTTTCTTAAATCCGAAAAACGCTGAATTCAGGAAAACATTTGGCCTTGAGGTTTTTGGATAAGATTATGCTCGTATAATTATGCTAATAGCAATAGCTAATATTTATTGAGATTGACTATGGTGCTGGTCATTACAGAAGCTGCATTTTATTAATTATCGTGTTCAGTAACTGTGGTAACCCTGTGGTGTTGGTTGTGCAGTATTAACATTCCTCATTTTATAGAAAAGGGAAAGTGAAGCTTTGAAAATTTAAATAACTTCAATGCTCAAGGTCACACAGCTTGTAAAATGACAGAGAAAGAATTCAGTCCTAAACTCTGACTCCATAGTACACATGTCAACCATGCCGTTATTCAAAACAAGGCCCAGATTAAATATAAAACTGTTCATCCTCCTGTGTACGCAGTGATATACAGACTGATAATAAGTATGGCTTGCATGTTGTACTGCATTTGAGAGAGCGAAATGAATCATAGGGCTCTTTTTCCTACATTCCTTGTAACGGAGATAGAACAGGATGTGAAAGGAACCAGAGCCGTCACTATCGGCAGGATACTTTTGGGGCCATCCTTATGCAGCACAGAAGCAAAGAAATGGCTCAGAAATGGAAGATCCTGGCTGGGCACGGTGTCTCACGCCTGTAATCCCAGCACTTTGGGAGGCCGATGCGGGCGGATCACGAGGTCAGGAGATCGAGACCATCCTAGCTAACACGGTGAAACCCCATCTCTACTAAAAATATAAAAAATTAGCCGGGCGCTGTGGCGGGCGCCTGTAGTCCCAGCTACTTGGGAGGCTGAGGCAGGAGAATCACTTGAACCCGGGAGGCGGAGCTTGCAGTGAGACAAGATCACGCCAACTGCAGTCCCACCTGGGCGACAGAGCAAGACAAAAAAAAAAAAAAAAAAAAGGCAGATCCTGGTTTCTGTGGGCTCCTCAGAGTAGGAAATCATCTCTGAGACAAATGATGCAATTAACTCAGTGCTTAACTTAGGTTGTTGATTTTATCTACTGGAAATAGCATGCTTTTAAGAGGCCAGGCCGTCCCTGAAAAACTGGGCATGAATAACTGAAACATTCAGCCTTGTAAGTTTACCAATATGACTTCACATTGGAAAAGCACCTGGAGATGGACAAATAAAATATTCTGAAAAATCTATTATCTCTTTAATAGCTTCTGCATGCGAATCTCCCCATACACTCTCACGTGGGTGACTACAGAAGCATCCACGTGCTGATATACACACACATTCAGACAAGGTCCTAGTAAAAAATATGCCTGTTTCTGACAAGAAACGAGAACCAGCTTCATTCTGTCATTTGTAGCCTAGGAGATCTAAATCCATAAGCTTCAAAGTAAGATATTGGAGTAAGAAAATACTAGAACTTCTGTTTATGGGTTTGTGTGTGTGTGTGTGTGTTATTAAAAATTTCATTTTCAGTTTTTTACGTGGTGAATAATATATTAGTACAGTGATTCATTCTTCTTATAACTATATAGACTTTAAAAAGGGTAGAAAAGAATAAAGTCTGGCATCCACTAAGCAAGATAAAGAAACAAAAAATGTTCTTTTTTTTTTTTTGAGACAGAGTCTTGCTCTGTTGTAATGGCCCCATCTCAGCTCACTGCAACCTCCGCCTCCTGGGTTCAAGCAATTCTTCTGCCTCAGGTTCCAGAGTAGCTAGGATTACAGGGGCCCACCACCATGCCCAGCTAATTTTTGTCTTTTCAATAGAGACGGGGTTTTGCCATGTTGGCCAGGCTGGTCTCGAACTTCTGACCTCAGGTGATCCGCCTGCCTCGGCCTCCCAAAGTGCTGGGATTACAGGTGTGAACCACCATACCTGGCCCAAATGAATGTTCTTATTCAGCAAATAGATTGAAAGAGTGAGATAAATACATATTATCTGGCATTCAGTCTACAAAATTGTCAGATTGAAGCATCACACAATAGCTCATGCTTATAGTTGTGTACAATAGGCTTTGCATAATTCCAGAGGACCCTTCATATCATGGTCATTTTAAATCTCTACACTTACTCTATTTTTTCTGCAAATGGCAGAAAAGGATGGCTTTTGTAAGTGTCTGAGGTAGGGGCATGACTGGTTCCCCTGCAGGGCATACCACACTCCCCTGTCACTCAAACCTGTGCTTCTGTCCAGACATTATGAACATGGGGTCATGAGAACATATATGCTGGTTCTTCTGTCATGATATATCTTCTCCATTCCAGAGAAACAGTGTTAGGCTTTGTTCATTGTATTGTTGAAATCAAGATTCACTATACTGACATTTCCTTAATTTGCTGATTTAGTAAATTATAACATAAATTATAATTTACTGTGACCATATATTATATGTGATCATAACAGATAATGAAGAAGAAGAATAAAGCAATGTCTTGCGCGATGCAGTTTTAGTGAAAGTATCAATTTAATTCACTGTTTTAGAATTGTTCCTGGGAATTGAGTAAATTTATTAGTTTGCAGTGTTAGGAATGCGCCATTTAAAAAAAGTGACAACTGCCTTCTCCAAATTTATCATGTTTCTAAAAGCTCCCCGTATTGGGTGTGATTCTTCTAGGGTCACAAAATTAAACTTACTTTATGAGGCTTGATGCTTTCTTTGTTATAACTCAGATTTTAATTCTGTCCTCTGTTTTCCAGTTTGGTGAGGCATTGTTTGAATGGAGGCAAGAAAATGGAAATAAAGAAATTATATCTTTTCTCTCATATGCATTAATTCAATGTCTGCAAGCGAATGGGGACATTTTTTGAATGGTGTTTTAGTTACAACCTAGGTAAAATATGTTTTCTCAGGTAGTTAACTGACATTGTCTCTTAGACACAGAGCTCAACATTTTAAACCTTGTCTGACACATCTTTCAGATTGTGGACGTCTCTAGAGAGCAAATACTGTACCCTCTCTTTGCTCTTTTTCATAAAATGCCCATTATTGTATAATGCAAAATATTATAGTCTATGGTCAGTATAAAGCTTAATTGATGTTTAAAAGTCATATGAAGTATTTACTTTGAAGAAAGAAATGCAACTTATTTAGATAAGTAGCAAAATGGGTTTTCTGCTAAGCTAAGTTGGCAAAATGCTTTGTCATAATATCATATTCAACAAGAAATAGTTATTGTGATCTCACAAGAGACTTTCTGGGATAATGAGAATGTAAAGTATTTTGTTATGGAAAATGCCCATACGAAGTCTTTAGTTTTTACATTCTGTGGTTTAGTTTTTAATTTATGTGGCTTAGCTTTTAATTCTTGTTCTCATCCACAGAAATTCTGTGCAGAGAAATACCTGTAATCAAATCCTAGCTCTGTCATGTACCAACCATGTGAACTTGACTAAATTGCTCGACTACTCAGAGTCTCAGTTTTCTCATCTATAATTTGGGAAATATAGTGTCTTCCTCAAAAGACAGATGTAAGGATTAAAACATATAACTTGCAAAGGGCACTTAATATAATTCCTGATACCTACTATGTGAATAGAGAATTTATATCCATGTTTATATTAACGTCTGGGCACCTTTCTCTGTGCCATCTCCGTAAGGTACCACTTTTCCATCTCATTAAATTAAACTTCTTTCTCTGGTTCTAAGTGATTACAAGGAGATCCCATGCTCAGGCCTCCAATTACCTTGTTTCTTATTAGACTGCAGGACACCTTTTGAAGTTAATTTCAGTTCTGTTTTTAAAAAAGCAGATATCAAAAGAGAGAATAGGGTACAATCATTGGATTTAATGTTTCTTGAATTATAAAAATATTCTATGAGTGTTTTCCCAGTCATAGTACTGGGTTCATTTAAGAGGAAAAAATATTTGAAAGAATTAATCCAAGTTAAATAGAATCCGCTTAATAAGCTCCCGTTAGGGGGTGCCATGTGCTGCAAAGGACTGTATTATTGAGTGTTTATATAGCAGCTTGCTTTACAAAGTAGTTTATAATTTATAATTACTTTTATAAGTAATTTATAATTCATAAAGATGCTCTAAGCTAAATTTTTATTGTTATCTCCATCTCTTAAATGGAAAAACAAAGGTAGTTAACTAAAGTCATGTAATATGTCTAAGACCAAAAAGAAACTTCCTCTGAGCCATTACTTTTCCAAGAGGAGATATGACCTTCATCTCTATCTCACAAGGACAAAGAAGAGGTAAAATAAAACAGTAACACCCTATTTATCATAGTCACATTACAGAGTCACTGTTATGAGTGTTTATTTCTTTAGGGTAATCAGCTAATATTTGAATTTTGCTTTTTATACTAGATATGCAGAGTCTTTGCCTGGCTCATTTGCCTGCATCAGAAACATCTTTCACAATAATCTAAGTGAAATAGGGAAGTTTCTTTCCAAAAACAAACCTTTTCATCATGTATCCCAACCCTTACCACTCTGCAATTAGCAGTGCAATCCCTGTAAGCAGTAGTTTAAGGGGTGCGGTGAGGAGTGAGGTACTTCCTGCAGAGGTCTAGAAGTCCCCAAATTGGTCTAGGAACAGCATCCCCCTCTTCCTCCCTCACAAATTGGTCTTTCCTACTTCAGAAAGTCTAGTGCATAAGGACATTTTCAGTCCTTGAAAGTCAACTCTTAATTACCTGTGAACAGTATTTCTCATTAATTAACTTCATTCTCTTCCTCATGCTATCCAAATTAATTTCCCAGTACTCCAAAATGCTGTGTGCCCAAGGTTAGTCAAAATAGGTAAACATACTTCAGAAAATAAAAATATATTTACTTAATATTCACAGCAATGGTTTGTGTTTATATTATGTATTTATTAATATATTTATACATACAATATATAAATTCAGTAAAAATTACTACCTTATATATTATATATTTATATATTCGTGTTTATTATATATAATATACACATATATAATATATAGGCATATGCATTATGTATAAATATATTCATATATGTAACAATATAATATACATATTGATTTATAAGTGATAAACATATATAGTTGTTTTATAGTAGTAAATGATAATAAACATATACTTTTACTATATGAACATACAGTATGTAACAAATGTATATATAATATATAAATATAAGCATTTTTTGCAGAACTGTATATTTTTATATCAGTATATTAGTTTTAATATTACAGATAAATTTATTTACGATTATTGAAACCATTTGAAAATAAGTTTCAGGCATCATGACACGTGAAATACTTCACTCTTGAACATAGCATATATCTCCTGAGAATAAGGCCATTTTTCCATATAACTATATTACAATAACATAAAAGCAAAACAATAATTCCTAATATGATATAATACCCAGTTTATATTGAAATTTCCCAAATTGTGACAGGAATGTCTTTGATAGCTGTTTCTGTTTTGTTTTGAACTAGAAATCAGATTGGGTTCAGCTCCTAGCTTTAATTCCAAACTTATTTGACCACCAAACTCTCCCCTTCTCCAAAAAGCTTGATGAGTGTATGTGGTTGAACATACCTAGAGACTCGAGAATGCGGAGCATAGAATAGTTTCTGAAAAATGGCCGTCCAGCACAAGACTGGCACACAGTGTGAATTAACTAACAAATTGTCAAATGAACAATAGGTTGGAAGCAAGGTCAGCCAAAGAAGCGTGACAAAGGCATTGCTCATCAGGCAGGTGAAGCACTGGGAGGAGAGAGTAGGTAATATGAGGTACTACGAGATGAGGTGATGGCACCAGGCATACATGTTTCCTTCTTTACAATTTGCCCCTCTGATTTCATGCTTGCATTAGACTAAAATACCTGTATAGTCAATTCTATAAACTCAAATGGATATCCACAGGCACACACGTGCACACACTCATACAGAGGTGGAGTGGAGAAGAAAAAGAGAGGGAAATAAATAAAGGAAGTTGGGAAAGGAAAAATAAAGAGAAGAAGGGAAATAGTACTTTTGTTACCCAGTGTTTCAAGTTACGAACAAAGCCTTTAGGACATCAGTATACATTTTGAAGAGTTGCCAGTAAATTTCAAAGTAGGTGGTTTTTTTCTTCTGTGAATGAAACTCATAAGCACTTCCTCTCCTACTTGAAGGGCAAAAGGCCAATCAAGGAATCAGGAAAGGATTTTCAATATGAAGGCTTTTGATCAGATTTTTCTCTCTAGCCTATGTAAGGTGATAATAACTCTGTTTGATATCTCTTGGGGTCCGAATATTGATGATGATAGATTAGACACACTATGGCTGCAGCTACAGGAGTTAGAAGATTTTCTCTGCAACTCTATGGTTTAATACTTTTATACTTACATATACCTAGCAAATAATCCTTCTGAAGGTTCTTTGGATTATCTGTAAAGATGGATGGACTTTTACCATAAGGACTTAGTAAGACAGGGCATGAAAGCACCTAGCCTAGGGTCTAGCACAGCAAAATGTGCTTAATAGATGCTGCCTTATATGATGAATGCTTTTTTCCCTTGAGTCACATCTTGAGGGGAGCAGGTTGCAGTATATGAGAAACAAGCTATGATTCTACTTGGTAGGAAGCAGAATACGAAAAAGTGACAGAGATGCACAGGTTTCTGGGACCCGCAATTCAACTCTCATCAAAAGAAGTGGTGGGGATTTTTTATGGGAAAATGATCCAAGACTTTAACCTGGTAAATTTCACTTTGAGTCTTTAGACTACTGTCGTCAAATTTAAAGAATTCTTTAAAAATGCTTTACGTATTCCTTCTTGTCTTTTTTTTTTTTTTTTTGCAATTTTATAACTTTATTTGAGGTATTTGACGGTCAGCGATTAGTTCTCCTCCACATTGACTATCTGTAGATTTTTGAAAGTGGTTAACAGGTACATAGGTAACCAAAGTATAGAACTTATTTGGTGAATCTTCATCCTCATTACGTTTCCTGGACAACCAAACACGGATTCGGTTTGGGACTTTCCTTATTCCTTTGGCCCAGACAGCTGTGTTGAGCCTGGTATCAATGCGCACATCTGGAGTTCCCATTTCCTTTATGGCAAATTTCTGAATCGCTTTGAGTGCCCGAGGGGCACTCTCCTTGAAGCCCACTCCATGGATGGGGCTTGTGAATGTTGTTGGTGTATTCTCGGGTCACCACCTCGTTGATGGCAGAACGGCCCTTTTTCTTCTCTCCACCCTTCTTTGCGGGAACCATTCTGCCAGGTCCAAGTTGGAAAGGAAGAGTGCGAGGGATTCCTTGTCATCCTTCTCTAAGTGTACAAGAGTTACAATATGACTACTATAATGTATCTCCAGTAGGTCTGCAATAGGGTAAACATTATTGCATGCTAAATGGCATTTTAGGGCTTTAATTCAACTCATCTTTGAAACAAGTAAGCAGGTTTGACAATATGTGTTTAGAGTGTGGTAAATTTAAAAAAAATATATCAATCAAAGCTTTAATAGCATTGAGTTAGAAGGCATGTCTTTCAAGATTCTGAAATTCTTAATGAATTTGGTCTTAAATTCTATCTTGCCAATCAATTTAATGTGAACATTCATATATAAAGTCAACTTCTTTCTGAATTATGGCATTAATCCAAGTCAATAGGGAGATCTAGTGGCCCTAATCACTTTTAGTAAGCTTTATTTAAACATCTTAGGATAATATGTTGCTCAGATAGCTGCCATATCCAGTCTCTGTTTTCACCAATATGCTAAAGTAGTATTCACCAGTTCCAATGATACACCTTTTTTTTTTTTTTCCAAAAGAACTCTACCTACAGCAAATTTAAGCATCTCATTCAAGTTCACTTGTAAGGAAAACAGATAGCAATATAATGGCTATAAAACACCAGGAAGAAAACAATTTGGAATGACTTTCGAGAGAGAATTTCAAAATTCTAGCTGTCAGTACCTCAGTAATCTAAATTGTTTGTAAGGAGGTTTATTTGTTCATTCTATAATTAATACATATTGTCACTTCAGAGAAAATTTGGAAAATATAGAAAAATAGAAGAAAATGCAATGAATAGCTGAACTATTTCATTGTAATTTTTATCCTATCTCAAATATAACTTAAAATGAAAGTCATTCTTGCAATTTTGTAGAGTTTGGAATACAGGATGGGGAAAGGCAGAAGAAACAAAGAGAAAAGAACAACATTACAGAACGTTATGGAGATAAATGGCATACCTAAGAATGAGAGCTTTGCCATTGTATGTTGTTCTTTACTCGAAATACTCTTGCTATTCAAGATCTGGGCCTTGCTTGGCTGTAATCTTCCATTCTTGCCAAGTGTGTGTGGTATTTTGGGGATGTGGACAAATATCCACAGGAACTTGGCTGAGACCTACAGATATATTTTTACCTCCAACAGCAAACAACCAGGGCATTAACTTGCTCTACCATTTAGCACTTTACATTTGAACCACAGCAGGCCAGTTTAGTGTGGTCCTTTGTGAACCAAAATTAGAGTGCTGTAATCTGCCTTTCAGGCTTTGATTTTTTCCAAGATTTATAAAGAAAGACATCATAGAATTTAGAGATAGATAAACTCTCAGAGATATAATTCCTTTGCTTAATAAATAAGGAAAAGTTGATGCAGGGGAAAGCACAGGATGAAAAGCCTAGGATTTAATTAGCCGTGAAACTCTGGGCAAACCACATAACCATTCTGAGATTCAAGTCTCCTCATCTGGAAATTGATGGAATTGACCACAATAAATTTCAAGTGTCATTTGGCTTTCATATTCCAATAACCAATTTTGTGATTCTATGAAAGTGGAAAATGTAAGTAGTTTTTGATAAAATTCTCCATATGAAACTATGGAACTGAGAATTGTTTGCTCTTTGGTCAAGGCTTAATGACTTAGGCTACATTGGAAGTGTCTATGCTATATCAAAGGAGAGGGAATACAGTAATTAGCCCTGCCATGTCTAATCTGGTAAGGTATTGATACAAGGTAAAATGGAAAACAGGATATCCCATAGAATAATTTGGTATGGTTGATACCTGCCCTCATTTTCTCTCTTGTAATAAAAATTGAAGGATGGGGGGATAAATGGATAGCAAAAGACATGTCACCTTCAAACAAGGGTTGATTCTTCACATGTTCATAAGGAGTAAGAGTGGTATGGCATTTCCAGCTCCAAAACTTTGCACACAGTTCCCACTCTCTGGGATGAATTTGAACCAACAAAACCTACTTCTTCTAAGAGGTCTCTCCTGATTATCCAGCTATCAAGGTCTCTCTCCCTTTTCTAAACGCCAATAGTACTTGCTGTGGGTGTTCCCCATTTTTCACTTAACATTTAGGTTTTGTTTTATTGGTTCTTTCCTCAGTGCTAGGCTTCTTACTTTTCCATACACCTGTGAGTCCTCAAAAGAAGGAGACCCTTTAGTGCTTGGAAAAGTTAGCACTAAGCCTGCTGCAGGTACATTTCTCCATTGGCATCTGAGATTAAAGGGACTTATGTTCCACTTTGCATGGTTTCGAATGGACAACAATGGGCACGATTCTTTCATTCTGCCATCCTTTAATTCTCCCTAGAAAGTGATTCAAATTTTTAAAGAAGAAGAATTGAGCACCACCTGCAATCCCCAAGATATACTTTGCTGCTTAACTCAGCTTTGAATGAAAACTCAGTTGAAAATATTTTCTTCCTTCTGTCTCTTGAAAATGGAAAGACCAAATGGAAAAAGACACAGGTCATACATATTCACCTATTCTAGTCAATGATTTAAATACAAACACTTCACAGACAAAGAACCAAAAATGAGGGAAAGCATTGATTAGTGAACCTTGTACATCCTGTTTAGAGATCAAAGGGGCCAATGAGCAGGGATCAAAGTAGGGGGAAATTCAGAATGTAACACCCTTGCGAAGCGACGTTTCTCACGATGTGGTATGGCTTAATCAGAGCCACTCCATTCAGCAGCTGCAAAGAGGAAAAGGAAAACAACCGTGAAAATTATTAATTAGGTAAGCTTATGCTCTGTGTGCCTTTCATGAAATAGAGCCATTTCAGCAGCTTGTGCCAGCTTTCAGTAGAGAGGTATTTTTGGAGAAGACCAACCTGTGCTGCAGGTAGGTTCCTTTTAGAAATGATCACAAAAGCACCTTGTTGCAGCAACCTGACAACCACACCTAGCTTGACTCAGTCTGCAAAACTCTTATTATACATTGTGAGGCTAGCTCACACCACAGGAATATGCTTCTAAGCTACTTCATTTGCAAAAGTTTAAAAAATTCCTTAAAGCAACCAACTCAGAATGTTACAAAGATTTAAGTAGCAATGCTCAACATCTGAATAATGTTTTACAGTTTTCAAAACGTTTTCACGCATATTCTTTTATTTGTTAATCATAACCTTACTCGAAGCTAAATAATCTGCTGTTGGGACGCCAAGTCGGTAATTAACAGAATAAGGACACATATCCTGGTCTGTTGAGTGTAGTGATACTTCTACATATGCCAGGTTATAAAATACAAAATTTCAGAAAAACATTAAGGTTGGCAATATGAATTAACACAAACAGTAAGGAACTTGGAAAGGAACAATAAATGAATGGTAGAGGTTCACTGCTTGGATCTGAGCTCTAGCAGGGTAATGGTAGTGATATTTTGAAAACCACGGGCTGGACGCGGTGGCTCACGCCTGTAATCCCCACACTTTGGGAGGCCAAGGTGGGCAGATCACAAGGTCAAGAGATTGAGACCATCCTGGCCAACATGGTGAAACCCCATCTCTACTAAAAATACAAAAATTAGCCGGGTGTGGTGGTATGCGCCTCTTGTCCCAGCTACTCAGGAGGCTGAGGCAGGAGAATTGCTTGAACCCAGGAGGTTGCAGTGAGCTGAGATTGTGCCACTGCACTCCAGCCTGGCGACAGAGCGAGACTCCTCAAAAAAAAAAAAAAAAAAAAAGGAAAAGAAAAATCACTTTGTATCTAAGTCCATAAATTTTAGACTCTGTGCAGATCAACCATCACCTTCTGTAAACGCATTCTTTTCTCCACAGTGCATACCGTTGATTAGGTTTAAGCTTTTGTTATTTATAATCACATTCCAGATATATCTTCCTGAAGGGCACTCAAGTTAGCAATTCCATTTACAGATTATCAGTAAGAGTGGGTTTCTCCTGCAAATGGCTTATCTCATTCATTATTCTGCCTTTCTCCTAATTTTATCTTAATTTCACTTTTGGAGGAAATCTTGCCATTGCCCTCATTATCCATGGCTTTTGTGACTCAGTTATTAATGTCACTAGCGTTTTCCAAAATTTGTCTTTCTTTTTTTTCTTTCTGAACTTATTTTTTAAATATTCTGTTTCCTCAGATCCCCCTCCCCCATTTTTTCCTCTTGCAGATAATTTATAAGAATTCTACACTCTATGTCTTCCATTTCAGAAACTTAAGGTACAGGGTTCATGCTTCTTTTTTCTTCAGAGTTTGTGCAATCAACTCTCTATGTTCATTTTTCCCACTTCTGCGCCATGCTACCATGCTGCCAGGATACCATGATCACTTTTTCTCATTCAGTTTTAAAACAAATTCCTTTTTCTGAGACAGCATTAGGTTTCCTCATTACTTCTTGTGCCTCCCTTGGGAAGGAAGTGAAGACATAATAAGAAACTGCCAGATACATTGGTTTTACCGTAGTATGTTGCATTGGAGTTCCCCATTGCTGCTGGATCTTTCCCCCATGCCAATGTTAGGATCTACATCTTGCATAGTATAGCAAGTATAGCATCAGTTTCCTTTATGTGGTCATATAGTATGTAACAGTTGTTCTTTTTATTCAGTGGCTTCTTGTATGCTTCAATTTACCTGATCATAAAATTCTATATAGTATGTATTAATTGTTTTAGAGATCTGAGAAACGAGAGAAGTTTTCTGAGGACATGCTGTTACACTCTTTGTGATGATGGTAGTGTTGGTAGTGGCTCAACTGTCCTGTCGTTTAGCAGTGCAATCACAGGAATTAAGAATACCCTTAGATGTTCTGCAATGTTCTCTTTCTCTTCCTACAGAGCAATGAAATAATGAGAGATACAGTGGTTGGGATGTGAGATTTTATGCTCAACTATAAAGGTGAGGAGCATAAGGATGACATATGGATCTTTCTCTCTTTGTTCCTTAACATGGAAGAATGCACACCATCTGCTTCAGCTGGAAACTATTAGTCCAGGAAGTTTGACTGTCCTAGAAATTCCCTGTGGACCCACATGACTTGTCTGTGACTAGCTATTTTTTTCCTGTTTGTTTTAAAATTATTAGTTTTAATTATCCTATATTTTTAAACTTATTTTCTCTTCTTTTGGGTGACACAGTATATCTTAATACTATGTCTCAATACCTCTTTTTCTTTGATATCCAGTTACATTGACTTTTTATATTTTGTCACTTTTAGTCACTTTTTTTCTCATTTAATTTTTTATATCTAAATTAACACTTTGAACTTTTCATTCATCTTTGTCCATTTTTCTCTAGCTGGTTTTTCTACATTTATTTTAAAATTTCACTTGTTTTGTTGCTTATTTTTTCTTCTCTAACTTAGCAAATGCATATCAATCACCTCCTATATGTTAGACATCATTTATTCCACGTAATTTTGTCAGAAATAAGATCAGATCTATCTTAGACATTTAGCACCAATCTACCTCTTTCTCTTTCTCTTCTCCTAGCCAAATCTGTTCCTATTCAATAATATATACCTTAAAAATCTATTCCTATATAAATTTTAAGTTTTATCCTAACAACTTATCAATCAGTATTTGTTATTCTGCATCATAAATCTCAAATTTTATTTTTCCATGATGTGTGCATTGATATATGAACATCTGAGATTACAAGTGTGTGTATTTTTTCAATCCCTTTCCAAGTTTATTATTTCTTATATGTATTACTGGATCCTTTTAAATTTTCCCTAAATTTTTCCCCTGATCTCTTCTGGTGGTATTGTTGATTCTCAGTCAAATTGGCATGAACGGTGGTCTCCATGGGATGCTACATTCTGGGTATGTGCTTAAGAAACACAGCATACCTTGATATTGGTCATTCATTGTGTGTCAATCACACTTGGTGTATTTATTCTTTCTGGATAAATACTAGTTTTTGTTGTTGTTGTTGTTGTTTTTTGTTTCGTTTTGTTTTGATGGAGTTTTGCTCTTGTTTCCTAGGCTGGAGTGCAATGGGGCAGTCTCGGTTCACTGCAACTTCCACCTCCCAGGTGGATTCTCCTGCCTCAGTCTCCGAGTAGCTGGGATTACAGGCATGTGCCACCACACCCAACTAATTTTTGTATTTTTAGTAGAGACGGGGTTTCACCATGTTGGTCAGGCTGATCTTGAACTCCTGACCTCAGGTGATCCACCCGCCTCGGCCTCCCAAAACGCTGGGGTTACAGGCATCAGCCACCGTGCCCGGCCTAAATACTAGGTTTCTTAGAACTTAGGGTTAGTTCCTCTTTATTAAGCTGATTAGTTATTCATTCAACAAATGTTCCTTCAGTGACTTTTGTATGTAGACACTATAAGAGGTATGTCACATTTATTCCTTACAGATATACCTTATATGCCAGTGACTCTCTGTTCTCTCCCTCTTCTGTGCAAACCTACAGAGTTACTACAGGAAAACT
This sequence comes from Gorilla gorilla gorilla, assembly GCF_029281585.2. Taxonomy (NCBI): domain Eukaryota; kingdom Metazoa; phylum Chordata; class Mammalia; order Primates; family Hominidae; genus Gorilla; species Gorilla gorilla. The sequence goes on along the minus strand of NC_073232.2, from coordinate 63,272,453 downwards.
TGGTTTCTCTTTCTCTCCTTATTCTATATCATATTATTTTACTGAGTGTTTTCTTGTAATGGTTTGGAGTCTTGACTGTGTAATCAGACATGGTTTCCTGACTTCTTTTCTACATTATATTACTTTCATTCTACTAAGGAACTCATTGTCTTTGTTAAACCAAAATGTTAAGAGGCCTGTCTCATCAAGCAATGTGGACACATAGCTGGTACTTGCTGCAGAAGGAAGACAAATGTGACACATTCCTTTAAACTGTTTGGAAATAGGCCCCTTAGTTTCTATATATTTTTTTCTTGGTTAGTGTTGAATCTCAAATAAAATTAGCAAGCTTTGTAACTCCTCTTGATAGTGCTTCCAGAGATGACCCTCTAAGTGAACAATTCTCACCTGTTTGGTTCAGGCTTTGATCTTCTGGGGTTATAAGAGTTTGCTTTATATATAAGCCACTCCCTTCTCCCTCTATCCTCAACTGCTTCCCTCTACCAGGCAATGCACAGTTGGTTGGCAACTGCCAGCAAATGACACCAACTGCTACCAAACTTCTATCTTCACAGAATAGCCACCAGATTGCAAGAAAATTACTCAGCTTTCTGATTCTCTAGCTTTTGCTGTAAGGACAATTGGCATTGGTTCATTACTAGGTTCATTACTTTTTAAATGTTAGGCCTTAGTGTGAAGGAAGGTTACTTCTAGGATCTGAGTGTCTGAGATTAGGTGATCTCATCATCCTAGAGAGAAGGTTTAAGGAAAATAAAGAAAATGCCATCAATCATCTTAAATGTTATCAGGGACAATGTTCTATGTTTAAATGGACATATGATTTAATTTACAGAACCACTTTGCATTTGGTAAGAACTGAATCACAACTTGTTGAAAGTTTGTTTGAATGAACACTCAACGTGTAATATGGTTAAGAGATTTTGTCTATGTCAGAAAGTCCAAATATATGAAATTCAAACATATTTTTGGAAATTCAAATGCAATAGAATCACCAACATGCACTGGAAATTAACAAAAGTGGGCAGCTCAGTTCAGGCAATAATTATTATTGATAATAACTGAAATAATAGGATTTTAAGTATAATGCCAATTGTTCATTCTTGTTTATTGCATTATTAATATTGCTATGGACACCAATATTAAAGAGTCATTTTATTTAAGTTTGTAGTTGCGAGCTCAACTACTGAAACTTCTCACTTTAAAGAAAAGGCTTCTCAGACCATAAAAACTTCACCATGTCGAATTATCATAGACTGTCTCAAAGTTAAAGCAATTTCACCCTGTCACTATTTTATTGATAATTATTTTACTTTAGGAAGATACTCTCACTTTTGGCGTGTTAAAATTATTTTACGTAATTGATGTAAGAGAGTTGTGACAAGAGCTTATATGTCTTTACTAGTCGTATTGAATATTTTGTGGAAAAGTTATGTGATTAAATAACTTTGGAAATAAATGCATCTTTATCTTGTAGACACACTTGGTTTAACCTAGTATATCAGTGTCAGAACGGAATTTTAAAGATCCATGACTGATAGTCTTCGTGAACTATTCACTCTCTGTTTTGTTCTGTCACAGACACATATTTTAAACACATTTTGAGGATACACACTGATTTATCTTTTTGTTCCAACCAGTCCCTAATATAAAATAACTTAGGAAAAATTCCTGTTCATAAATACTTGTTTTAGAAATTAAAATCTATTTAGGTCTTTTTGAATATATCTGCCTTCTTTGCCACAATACAATTTTCTATCAAGTAAACCTTTAATCCAGTAAGTATTGAATGATTTACCACTCACTAGCAAGCCCTACTCTCTGAGCCTCAATATCAAGCACTTACATGTTAAAAATGGTTTGAAAAATCTCATGTTAAAATTAAGAACAAATATAGTTATAAATGATGGAGAATACTGTATCAGGAATCCGGAGCTGGGTTATAGTCCTAGCTTTAACAACCTAATGACCTTGGGTAAGCTACTCAACTTTCTCCAACATCAGTTTCTTTATTCTTGCCTCTAAAAATATGTATCCAATTTGAATTTTACTATGTAATATGGGGTGTAAGGAATGTCACATCTTTTATTTCACTAAGTAAAATTTACTTTGTTTCCATACCCCTTCCTAGAAAGTAGGCAGGCATTTAAACCATCACCATTATTGGGGATCCTCATCTCCTCTTCCTCCAAGGTTGTATGAAAGCCTGGAGTTCTTAGGTAATTCAGAGTATTCAGGGAGGCGCTTCTATCTTTGCCCAGAGTGGTCAGTGATAAAATGCTCATTGCCCAAGCTGGCTAATCCCTTGAAGGCAGTAGCTGTGTTTCTCTGGGGGTGGAAGTGGAGCATAGGAGATTTTTCCTGACTGGAAGTCATGGAATTTCTGGTCTTGCTGCACACAAGGCATGGCACCATCACGCTCACTGAGGTTCTGTCATAGCCTCAGGGCGTATGGTGCCCAAAGACTTTAATAGATAAAATTGCCCGAAGTGGGCTGAGCGCCGTGGCTCACGCCTGTAATCCCAGCACTTTGGGGGGCCAAGGCGAATGGATCACCTGAGGTCAGGAGTGTGAGACCAGCCTGGCAAACATGGCGAAACCCCGTCTCTACTAAAAATACAAAAATTAGTCGGGAGTGCTGGTGCGTGCCTGTAATCCCAGCTACTCTGGAGGCTGAGGAAGGAGAATTGCCTGAACCTAGGAGGCGGCGGTTGCAGTGAGCAGAGATCGTGCCACTGCACTCCAGCCTGGAAAACAGGGCGAGATTCCGTCTGGAATAAATAAAATAAAATAAATAAAATAAAATAATGCCCTAAGTTGTCTATATCAAACAGCTCATACTGGGATATTATGATTGTTCCTGGATGCAGCTATCAGGAAGAATGTAGACAGGTCCCCAGAACTCAAAAAACTCACAGGCCTTTATCTCCATTGTCTTTGGAAAATTTTGCCCCAGGCCAGGACCTGTTGTTTTGTTTCATCTGTCCATGGGCAGGTCTTTCTTCCCCATCCTACCTCCTTGCTGAATGCCCCTTTTGAGGATCTTTAGGAACTCAGTGCTGGCCTTTCTGTTCCATAGGTATGTCTGGAAAGAATGAGATCCTAGAAACTAATAAATGCTTTGTGAATAAAATCCTTTAAAAAGTCAGTTTTTTTTTTTCTTTCCCATACTCATTCACCTGGTTAAGTATTATAGTTAGTGGTATCAAAACAAAGGTGTATCTGAAAGAAGGTAGCTGTCCTTGCCTGGGGAAGTCAGAAGTCTCTGATTATTTTGTAGACGTGTCTCATTTTCTTAGGCTATATAAGTGGCTTTCAGTTCTATCTTATACTCAATTTTAACATGGAGTTATGTCTTTATTCCTCAGTTCTCCCTCCTGCCAGACAAGCTTACTTGGGGCCTATTTGAATCTACTCGAATGTATTCTCTGTTGCATTCAAAAAACTAGAAAGACCAGAACAAGTTAAGAAAGAGTTGTTGATATGGTTTGGCTGTGTCCTCACCCAAATCTCATCTTGAATTGTAGCTCCCATAATTCCCACGTATTGTGGGAGGGACCCAGTGGGAGATAATTGAACTATGGGGGCGCTTTCCCTCATACTGTTTTCATGGTAGTGAATAAGTCTCACAAGAGCTGATGATTTTATAAGCGGTTTCCCCTTTCACTTGGCTCTCATTCTCTCTTGTCTACTGCCATGTAAGATATGTCTTTCACCTTTTGCCATGATTGTGAGGTCTCCCTAGCCACGTGGAACTGGGAGTCCATTAAACCTCTTTTTCTTTATAAGTTACCCAGTCTCAGGTATGTATGTCTTTATCAGCAGCGTGAAAACAGCCTTATACAGTTGTACTCTCTTCTGTACTAATCAACCAAGATTTGGAATAATATTTTCTTTTCTGAGCTGAATAGTGTGAAGATTAAACTGATCCATATCCAGGATATAGCTATATGGATAGTAAAATATTTCTATTTGAAATTTGAGAAATAGTTAATTTGGGAAATATATTTGGGGAAAAGTATAATCATTCTCTTGTTCTATGTATTGTCTTGTGCATGCGTGTTTGCATGTGGGTGTACATGTGTGTCTCCAAAGGCATAATTTAGTTTCATTCTGAGATATTAATGGCGGACATTACAGAGTGAAAATTTCAACTTCGTAGTAAGTGTCAAAGTCAAATAAAATGCAGATGAATCTCTGAAATTAAAACATTTTGTTGGGGAAGAAAGAATTGCAATTCAGGGCATACATGCAGACTGGATGGTCTTTGGCATGTCCAAAGATCAAAGAGAAGGTTAGCGGTTTTATTTAAAAAAAAAAAAAAAAGAGAGAGAGAGAGAGAAATGAGGCCCGGCACAGTGGCTCACACCTGTAATCCCAGCACTTTGAGAGGCTGAGGCAGGCGGATCACCTGAGGTCAGGAGTTCGAGACCAGCCTGGCCAACATGGCGAAACCCCGTCTCTACCAAAAATACAAAAATTAGCTGGGCGTGGTGGTGTGTGCCTGTAATCCCAGCTACTTGGGAGGCTGAGGCAGGAGAATCTCTCGAAGCCAGGAAGCAGAGGTTGCAGTGAGCCAAGATTGTACCACTGCACTTGAGCCTGGGCTATGGAGCGAGACTGTCTCAATAAATAAATAAATAAATAAATAGAAATATTATGTATTACTCTTTGAGAAAGTCCATTAGCACTGGTAAGATTTTGGGAAAAATGACAAGTTTAGATTAGTAAGTGACAGACGTGAGTAAAACTATTCTTAGAATTGCACGATGTTGTTTCAGAAGCTATTAGATAAAACTGGTTTCAGGTCACAGCAGGCAGTTTCAGCAGCCAGGCTCACAGAGAATTACATTCTTGGATCACTGTTATTGTGCCCTGAGTGCTTTCTCCCCCAGCCTTTTGACTGTGTTTCAGTTTGGTATAACAAGAATGACCCAATTTGTATGATCACCTTTTGCAATAAGGAAATACATTTTGTCAATTATATTTCCTGAAAAGGAAGCAGACAGGCTCTCTAAAGTAGTGCATTTTCTGTCCTTGAAGATCTTAAACTGGATTCACTGTACTCATGGGCCAGATAGAGTATAGAAATGATTCTTGTATTGAATCCATAGCTGTACTCCATGGCCTCCAAAGCCACCTGTCACCTCCTGCCTCTACACACACACACACACACACACACACACACACACACACCATCCATTAGATGCCCCCCTCCCCCCTAATTCTAAGATATCTAAAAATGCTGGGCCCATAGATAATTCTCAATCATTGGATTATAAATGATTTGGAGGGTTTTCTAAAGACTATATGATTATAAAATATAAGCATTTAAGTCATTTTGATGGAAATATGATGATGATCTGGAAGCATAATTATTATACTACTCCCTTCCTTATCTCAACTCTGTTGGATTGATTTTAAGACTATTTCCTCGATCTTTCCTTCATGCACCTGAAGTCAATTCCACACAGACTTCACATAGAATTAATGTTTAAGTTTTGTTCTGTGCTGAAATCCTAACAAATGTTCCCTACCAGTTTCAGAATTTCAGTCTGCAAAAAGATACAAGTGACTGGATATCCTGATATATGCCAATTGTACCCAGGAGTCTTTTTGTCTTCTCTTGTCTTTTCTTTTTGGAAATCCTGGAGCCCAGATTTCTTTCTTTGCCTTAAGTCTTAGTCTAGGTGTTTTCTGTGGCTTTTTTCCTATTCTGTTTCTCTTATGTTTTAAAAATGGCCTCTCAACCTTTTCCCACTTACTTTCCTTGGTCTACAAAGCCAAAGGGGAGGCAAGAAAATGTATATATTGTTGGGTGGCTTTCAGATAACCATAATGCACATCATGGTGCCCTCCCCTACTCCCCATCCAGTGACCTGGAACATAAGCCAAGCAGATTTCAGCTGAGGCGAAAAACTGTGCATCAGGTTAGGTAGTCTGTTGGCTTTCTCTACCTTTTAAATTGACATTCAATTATTCTGTTGTATTTTAAAATAAAACAGTCCTTACTGACAAAGTAAAGCTGTGTCAAACCTCAGGCCAATTAAAACCACATGAAAATAAGCTCATTCCTGGTATTGGTAAAAGGGACTAGGCTCTTTTTGAAAAAATAATGTGGTGCCTCTTGAATATTCAATTTAATGCTTATGCATAATGGCCCAGTAATGTTCCCAGAAATATTCATAATACCTTTCTGATTTGGCTATATCTTGAAGAAGTTACCCAGAGACACACAGATTTTGGTTTGGGACACCATCTCCTCTCCTCGCAGAAAGCTAGTGAGAGGTGGTCAGAGGAGGGGAGGTGACGAGTGAATCCCTCCAATGATTTACTGGAAATTTTTTCTCGAATTTTCAGGCCTGGAAATTGGGTTTGTTATATTCATCATTTAGTTGAACTGCATTTTTATTTTCTGTCAGTTTGCATGTACTTCCTCCTTACCTAGTGTCTGAATTATATTCCTTGCTTTTAATGTTTATTTATTAAGTACCATTTAGAAGGCACAGCTGCGTGACAGGAACTTACAATTTTATTTCATATTCCACAGTTAAAAAATGGCAAATATGCGGCCACATACATACATTTTATTTGAACTTAACATTTTTTCTGTTTTAATCTGTGATTTGGACCACTTTTCTTGAAAGTAAATGGACTTTAATAATAAGAGTTTATATGATGATATACATGAGTACATATTGTTATTTTACACTTACATTGTCCTTGGCTTAAGAATAAAAATACATAATTATAAAGTATACATTATGTGATTTATATGTAGTTTTTTTAGCTATAGAAAGAGCTACATATTATGCAAACTTTTAAAATGATCCCTACCTCCTGGTATTCATGACCTTGAGTAATCCTCTCCTATTGATTGTGGGCTGAACCTAGTGACTTGCACCTAATGAACAGAATATGGCAAAAGTGAGAAGATGTCCTTTCCATATTAAGTTATAAAATATCATGACTTTTTCCTTGCTAGCAGATGCTATCTTTTACTAGATTTGATGAAGCAAGCTGCCATGATGAAGAGCCTCATATTTCAAGAAACTGAAGGTGGCCTCTGTTCAACAGCACACGAGGAAGTGAATCTTATTGACAACCACTAAATGAGCTTAGAAGGAGATCCTGCCCCAATTTAACCTTGAGATGACTGTGAACCTGCACTAAAAACCTAATTGCAGCCTTGTGAAAGGTGCTGAGCTAAAGGATCCAACTAAGTTATACCTAACTCACATAAACTGTGAGATAATAAATGCATGCTCTCTTAAGATGCTAAATTTTGGGATAATTTGTTACGCAGCAATAGTTAACAGAGGCAGACTATATCCTTATCCATTGCTTTAGTCAGTCATAGCTTCTTTCAGGTCTCCTGGGAGATTTTTATTCTCTCTGTCTTTTTTTCTTTCCAACTTTTATTTTAGGTTCAAGGGATATATGTGCAGGTTTGTTACAGGGTAAATTGCATGTTGCAGGGGTTTGGTGTACACATTATTTCATCACTCAGGTACTGAGAATAGTACTGGATAGATAGTTTTTTGGTTCTCACCCTCCTACTACCCTCCATCTTCAAGTAGGCCCCAGTGTCTATTGTTTCCTTCTTTGTATCCATGTATACTCAATGTTTAGCTCCCTTTCATATAGTTGAGAATATGTTGCATTTGCTTTTCTGTTCTTACCTACATTAATTCACTTAGGATAATGGCCTCCAACACTATCCACGTTGCTGCAAAGGACATAATTTAATTATTTCTTATGGCTGCATAGTGTTCCATGGTATATATGTACCACATTTTCTTTATCCAGTCCACCACCAATGGGCATCTAGGTTGATAGGTTGATTCCATGTCTTTACCATTGTGAATAGTGCTGCAATGAACATATGAGTTCATGTGTCTTTATGGTGAACAATTTATATTCCTTTGGCTATATACCCAATAGTGGGATTGCTGGGTTGAATGTTAGTTCTACGTTCTTTGAGAAATATCCAAACTGCTTTCCACAGTAGCTGAAGTAATTTACATTCCTACTACCAATGCGTAAGCAGTATCTTTTCTCTGCAACCCCATCAGCATCTGTTATTCTTTGACTTTTTAATACTAGCCATTCTGACTGATGCAAGATGGTATCTCATTCTGGTTTTGATTTGCATTTCTCTTTCTTTTTTATTATTATTATTATACTTTAAGTTTTAGGGTACATGTGCACAATGTTCAGGTTAGTTACATATGTATACATGTGACATGTTGGTGCACTGCACCCACTAACTTGTCATCTAGCATTAGGTATATCTCCCAATGCTCTCCCTCCCCCATCCCCCCACCCCACCACAGTCCCGAGAGTGTGATGTTCCCCTTCCTGTGTCCATGTGATCTCATTGTTCAATTCCCACCTATGAGTGAGAATATGCGGTGTTTGGTTTTTTGTTCTTGCGATAGTTTACTGAGAATGATGATTTCCAACTTCATCCATGTCCCTACAAAGGACATGAACTCATCATTTTTTATGGCTGCATAGTATTCCATGGTGTATATGTGCCACATTTTCTTAATCCAGTCTATCATTGTTGGACATTTGGGTTGGTTCCAAGTCTTTGCTATTGTGAATAGTGCTGCAATAAACATACGTGTGCATGTGTCTTTATAGCAGCATGATTTATAGTCCTTTGGGTATATACCCAGTAATGGGATGGCTGGGTCAAATAGTATTTCTAGTTCTAGATCCCTGAGGAATCGCCACACTGACTTCCACGATGGTTGAACTAGTTTACAGTCCCACCAACAGTGTAAAAGTGTTCCTATTTCTCCACATCCTCTCCAGCACCTGTTGTTTCCTGACTTTTTAATGACTGCCATTCTAACTGGTGTGAGATGATATCTCATTGTGGTTTTGATTTGCATTTCTCTGATGGCAAGTGATGGTGAGCATTTTTTCATGTGTTTTTTGGCTGCATAAATGTCTTCTTTTGAGAAGTGTCTGTTCATGTCCTTCGCCCACTTTTTGATGGGGTTGTTTGTTTTTTCCTTGTAAATTTGTTTGAGTTCATTGTAGATTCTGGATATTAGCCCTTTGTCAGATGAGTAGGTTGTGAAAATTTTCTCCCATTTTGTGGGTTGCGTCTTCACTCTGATGGTAGTTTCTTTTGCTGTGCAGAAGCTCTTTAGTTTAATTAGATTCCATTTGTCAATTTTGGCTTTTGTTGCCATTGCTTTTGGTGTTTTAGACATGAAGTCCTTGCCCATGACTATGTCCTGAATGGTAATGCCTAGGTTTTCTTCTAGGGTTTTTATGGTTTTAGGTCTAACATTTAAGTTTTTAATCCATCTTGAATTGATTTTTGTATAAGGTGTAAGTTGAACATTTTTTCATACGCTTGTTGGCCACATGAATGTCTTCTTTAGAGAAATGTCTGTTCATGTCTTTGCTCATTTTAAATGAGGTTGTTTGTTTTTTTGCTTGTTAATTTGTTTAAATTCTTTACAGTTTCTGGATATTTGACTTTTGTGAAATGCAGTTTACAAATATTTTCTCCCGTTCTGTAGGCTGTCTGTTTACTCTGCTGATAGTTATTTTTGCTGTGCAGAATCTATTTAATTTAATTAGGTCCTATCTGTCAATTTCTGTTTTTGTTGCAACTGCTTTTGGAGTTTTCATCATGAAATCTTTGCCAGGATCTATGTCCACAAAGGTATTTCCTAGGTTTACCTCTAGGGCTTTTATAGTTTTAGGTTTTATATTTAAGTCTTTAAATCCACCTTGAGTTGATTTTTGCAGATGGTATAAGCAAGGAGTCCAGTTTCAGTCTTCTGCATGTGGCTAGCCAGTTATTCAAGCACCAGTTTTTGAGCAGGGAGTCCTTTCCCCATTGCTTGGTTTTATCAACTTTGTTGAAGATCTGATGGCTGTAGTTGTGCAGCTTTATTTATGGGTTCTCTAACCTGTTTCATTGGTCTATCTGTCTGTTTTTGTACCAGTACAATGTTGTTTTGGTTACTGTAGCCTTGTAGTATAGTTAGAAGTTGGACAAAGTGATACCTCTGGTTTTGTTCTTCCTGCTTAGTACTGCTTTGGCTATTTGAGCACCTTTTTTGGTTCTGTATGAATTTTAGAATAGTTTTTTCTTATTCTTCAAAAATTGTCATGGGTGTTTTCATAGGAATAACATTGAATCTGAAAATTGCTTTCAGCAGTATGGCCATTGTAACAATATTGATTCTTCCTATCTATGAGCATGGAATGTTTTGTTTGTTTCATCTCTGATTTCTTTAATCAGTGTTTTGTAATTCTCATTGTAGAGATCTTTCACCTCCCTGATTAAATGTATCACTAGATATTTTATTCTTTTTGTGGTTATTGTGAATGGGATTGCATTCTTGAATTGGCTCTCACATTGATGTATAGACATGCTATCGATTTTTGTACTTTGATTTTGTATCCTGAAACTTTGCTGATGTTATTTATCAGATCTAGGAGCCTTTGAGGAGTAACTGGGGTTTTGTAGGTATAGAGTCATAGTATCTGTGGAGAGAGATAGTTTGACTTCCCCTCTTTCCTACTTGTATGCTTTTATTTCTTTCCCTTGCCTGATTGCTCTGACTAGGATTTCCAGTACTATGTTGAATAAAAGCAATGAGAGTGGGCATCCTTGTATTGTTCTTGTTCTCTAGGGGAATGCTTCCAGCTTTTGCCTGTTTGGTATGATATTGGCTGTGGGTTTGCCACAGATGCCTCTTTTTATTTTGAGGTACGTATCTTTGACACCTAGTTTGTTGATGGTTTTTAGCACGGACTGGACGTTAAATTTTATCAAAAGCCTTTTCTGTGTCTATTAAGATGATCATGTGGTTTTTGCTTTTTGTTCTGTTTATGTGATTAATCACATTTATTGATTTGCATATGTTGAACCAACCTTGCATCCCAGGAATAAAGTATACCTGATTGTGGTGGATTAGCTTTTTGATGTACTGTTAGGTTTGGTTTGTTAGTATTTTGTTGAGGATTTTTGCATCTATGTGCAGCAAGGATATTGGCCTGAAGTTTGCGTGCATGTGTGTATGTGTGTGTGTGTGTCTGCCAGATTTTGCTATCATACTGATGCGGGCTTCACAGAATGAGAGAGGAAGGAATCCCTCCTTCTCAATTTTTTGGAATAGTTTCAGTAGGATTGGTACTAGCTCTTCTTTATACATCTGGTAGAATTTAGCTGTGAAACTGTCTGGTCCGGGGACTTTTTCTGGTTGGTAGGCTTTTTATTACTTATTCAATTTTGGAACTCACTATTGGTCTGTTCAGGGTTTCTATTTCTTCCTGGTTCAATCTTTGGAGGTTGTATATTTCCAGGAATTTATCAATTTCTTCCAGGTTTTCTAGTTTGTGTGCATAAAAGTGTTCATAATGGTTTATGAGGGTTTTTGTATTTCTGTAGGGTTAGTACTTTTATTCTCTATTCTAAATCTTTAAATCCTGAATATGTAGCCAGTTCTAAGGATCTCACTCTGTTGCCCAGGCTGGAGTGCAGTGGCACAATCACAGCTCACTGAAGCCTTGACCTTTCCAGGTCCAAGCGACCCTCCCACCTCAGCCTCCTGGGTTGCTGGGACTACAGGCATGCACTGCCACACCTGGCTAGTTTTTTAATTTTTTTGTAGAGGTGGGGTTTCACCATGTCACCCAGGCTGGTCTTGAACTCCTGGGCTCAAGCAATCTGCCCACCTCAACCTCCCAAAGTGCTGGGATTGCAGGCATGAGCCACTGCGCCGGCCTATTTATATTCTTAATGTGTGTTTTCTTTTCAGCTTTCCTCATTACATGAAGTGTTGGACATACTGTCAGTTAATTGCTAGAAGAAATGTTATTATTGGACATGAAGTACAGTAACAGCTCATTTATCTGGTAAATTTGGCTACTTAGAAGGAAGCAGAAAAGGCCTCTGTGCAGCTAAAACAGCCCTCAATTATGACTTATCTATAGCTTCCTTTTGGGTTCTTGCTTAGGTCTTAATTTCCATCTTTCATTCCTTTTCCTCTGTGCTTACCTTGTGTATTTCCTTCTTTTCTTCTCTCTTTTATCAAACACTTATTGAGTGCTTATAAAGATGTGAGCATTGTGCTAAGGGTTGAGGAGACAATGATGAACTAATCTGAATATAATCTCTGCTTGTATGGAACCAGTAGTCTAGTGGGAGGGTTGAATGTTAATTGAATTATTGTGTTAGGAAATGTTTAAAAAACATGTGAGGCAAGAGTTCTGAAAAAACTAAATGGGGCCGGGCACGGTGACTCACGCCTGTAATCCCAGCACTTTGGGAGGTCAAGGAGGGTGGATCAAGAGGTCAAGAGATCGAGACCATCCTGGCCAACATGGTGAAACCCCATGTCTACTAAAAATACAAAAAATTAGCCAGGCGTGGTAGCAGGTGCCTGTAGTCCCAGCTACTCAGGAGGCTGAGGCAGGAGAATCACTTGAACCCGGGAGGCGGAGGTTGCAGTGAGCCAAGACTGTGCCACTGCACTCCAGCCTGGCAACACAGTGAGACTCCATCTCAAAAAAATAAAACAAAACTAAATGGTCGTGTAGCCTGAAAGTTAAGGGGGCAGGGCTTTTAATTGCCTTTATTTAAATCACACTCCCAGTTCTTCTTTGTTTTGTGACTTTATACTACCTACCAGCCCTTTTGTGCCTCATTTTCTTCATTTGTGCTACAGTTTGAATATTATCCCTCCAAAATCCAGGTGTTGCCAATGTCATCGTATTAAGAGGTCGGTCTTTAATAAGTGAATAGGCCATGAGAGCTTCCTCCTGGTTAATGAGGTTAAGGCCCTTAGAAAAAATGCTTCCTGCAGCATTTAGTTAGCTTGCCCTTCTGCGAAAGCATGAAGGATGTACGAAGAAGGCCCTCACTAGACCAAATGCCGGCACCTTGATCTTGGACTTCCCACCTTCCAAACTGTGAAAAATAAATTTCTGGTTTTTAATGAATTACCCATTCTCAAGTTTTATGTTAAAGCAGTACAAATGGCCTAAAATGGGAATGATATGGTCTGTAAAATAAGGTTTATGTGAGGATTAAATAGATTATGTGAGGATTACATAGATTAATTCAGGTAAATGCTTAGAAGAGAGCTTGTTGTATAGTAGCTCAGTAAAGATACTTAACAAGGGGATTTGACTTTGATGTAGGTCTGGAAAGTCCTTCCTAAGAAAGTAAGGAGGGAGCTGAGGCCTTTGGCACATGCCCCTCCTCCAGGGTCACAGCAGATCAAAGGAAACTGGCTGACAAATCTTTTCTTTTAGTAATTAATTTCTTAGTCCATAGAGTAATAGCTAACAACAGGAGAAGAGAGATACACTATACAAATTAAACACATGAGTTAGAAAACATAGAAAGTCCTGAGTAACTTTATGTAATATGGCAAATACTGTTATTAGCCCTGCAGGCATCACTGACAGAATAAATATTGTCTTGGTAGTATGCATTTAGTTACAAGTGACAGACAACCCAGCTCAAATAATGTTGCCTGATGCAAGTTGGAAATCCAAAAGGGAAACTTCCTGGATTTTTTAATTTAGCAACTCTATGATGGCATCACAGGCTCGTTGTGTTTGTTCTGTTCTGTATTCTAGTTTTGTAACAGGCACTGTACTAAGGCAGTTTCATCTGGTGACTCTTGTGGTTAAACCATGGCTGCTAAGTTTATGGGACATCATCAACCATTTGCATAAAGACTTAGACTTTTTTTTTTTTAATTACATGTCCCTAGCAAATACCTTTTGCAGTCTCATGGGCCTAAATGGAATAGAGAAGCCCACTTGTGAAACAATAAATGTGGTCATAGCAAAGTACAATACATAGTACCTTAGACATATCCCCTCCAATTTCAAATGCCAAGGAAGGTGGGATTAGGAGGTACAACCTCCCAAACCTGAAGTCTTCACTAACAGATGGAGTAAATACATTTTAATGGATACATTTGCAGTGTCCATCACACTAATGCTCAAAACGATTATTCTAAATTATATAAATAAATGACAGTAAGTACAATTTAGGAATAAAGTCCTTGAATTTCTTAAAATTCAGCTTAAATGAGAAAAGCTTTTAGTCAGATATTTGCATACGTGGAATGTTTCATTTCCTGTCAATGCCTCATTGACATGTCTCATTGTTCATAATTGAGTTTCATTGAGAAATTCCTGGGATTATTCTGGCCAATAAACCAGTTTCATGAGATGATATCTGAAACAGTGACAATGAGGTTCTTTTGTGTCTTGTCTAGTTATTTCTAAAAATAGCATGACATTAGTGGCCTCAAAACCTTAAATTATGACAATTGCCCCTTCTGGTATAATCTTGACTTTATAGCCCATGATATTTGGCTAAATTGAATTAAATAGAATAACTCAGTTTTGGGGAAAGTCTGACAAACTGAACATAAATAGGACAAAAGCATATATAGGTTCAAAGTAAGAGTTACTGGTATCTTCTCTTTGCCTTTTAAAATTGACTTAAAGTTAACTGTGCATTTGGTGAAAAAATTTGCAACAGTAGTAAAGTGTTATAAAAAAGCAGGATTATTTAAGAGAGAAAATAGATAACTAGCAAAGGATAAAAATATTTTGGGGTCATGGGGGATCCATTTAAAAGCAAATTTGCAATTGCTGTAAATGTCTCTTTGGTGGCCAGCATTCCACAAATGCTGCACAGAAACACACTCATTTTCAATGTTCCACAGTTCCAGAGTTATTTTAAAAAGATACTTTCTCAATACATGAAGAAGCTTCAAGTTACAGCATCATGAAAATATCCTTGGTAGATGCATGTGTTTATCATTTACTTTAGAAATATTTGTGCCTACAGTTTTGTCTTTGAGAGCTGTATTTAGGTGGTCCTGACTGGGCATTCTATACCTATGGGAGATTTTAATTTTCTGGGGAAAACTTTCACAAACGTTGAAATTAACCCAATGTTTCTGCCTTGCACTTAATTGAGATATTTTGGGAATGAGCAGTCAGAATATTTTCTTTTATAAGTGGCATAACATAATTAAAACTAAAAATGGAAAGTCAAACTATAAAAATTTGTCGTCCCCGCGCGCCAGTCCTGCTGAGCTGGCCAGCCGGCCTGGCTCCCCTCCCTGGCCCCATGGGCGGGCGGACTGCCCTGAGGAGGAGGGGAGGGGGCTGAGCCGGCCGGCGGCGGGCAAGGATGGGGAACTTCTGCACTTCTGCGCTGCCCCTAACTGCACGCGGAAGAGCACGCAGTCCGACCTGGCCTTCTTCAAGTTCCCGCGGGACCCGGCCAGATGCCAGAAGTGGGTGGACAATTGTAGGAGAGCAGATTTAGAAGATAAAACACCTGATCAGCTAAATAAACATTATCACTTATGTGCCACACATTTTGAGACCTCTATGATCTGTAGAACTATACATTTTGCAGAGGCATCAGAAAACTAAATAATTGTTTTATTTTATTTCTCAAAACTAATTGAAGCAGATACTCGTGAAGTCATTGGGAGAGTCCTTACAGGACAGTTCTTCGAGATAATGCAATACCAACAATATTTGATCTTACCAGTCATTTGAACAACACACAGAGTAGACACAGAAAACGAATAAAAGAACTGAGTGAAGACGAAATCAGGACACTGAAACAGAAAAAAAGTTGATGAAATTTCTGAGCAGGAACAAAAACGTAAAGAAACCAACAACAGCAATGCTCAGAACCCCAGTGAAGAAGGGGGTGAAGGACAAGATGAGGTCATTTTACCTCTAACCCTTGAAGAGAAGGAAAACAAAGAATAACTAAAATCTCTATTTGAAATCTTGATTCTGATGGGAAAGCAAAACATACCCCTGGATGGATATGAGGCTGATGAAATCCCAGAAGATCTCTTTACTCCAGATAACTTTCAAGCACTGCTGGAGTGTCGGCCCGGATAAATTCTGGTGAGGAGGTTCTGAGAAAGCAGTTTGAGACAACAGCAGTTAACACGTTGTTTTGTTCAAAAACACAACAAAAACAGATGCTAGAGATCTGTGAGAGCTGTATTCGAGAATAAACTCTCAGGGAAGTGAGAGACTCACACTTCTTTTCCATTATCACTGACAATGTAGTGGACATAGCAGGGGAAGAGCACCTACCTGTGTTGGTGAGGTTTGTTGATGAATCTCATAACCTGAGAGAGGAATTTGTAGGCTTCCTGCCTTACAAAGCTGATGCAGAAATTTTGGCTGTGAAATTTCACACTATGATCACTGAGAAGTGGGGATTAAATACGGAGTATTGTCGTGGCCAGGCTTACATTGCGTCTAGTGGATTCTCTTCAAAAATGAAAGTTGTTGCTTCTAGACTTTTAGAGAAATATCCCCAAGCTATTTACATGCTCTACTCTTCCTGTGCCATAAACATGTGGTTGGCAAAATCAGTACCTGTTATGGGAGTATCTGTTGCATTAGGAACAATTGAGGAAGTTTGTTCTTTTTTCTATCGATCGCCACAACTGCTTTTAGAACTTGACAATGTAATTTCTGTCCTTTTTCAGAATAGTAAAGAAAGGGGTAAAGAACTGAAGGAAATCTGCCATTCTCAGTGAACAGGCAGGCATGATGCTTTTGAATTCCAGCAAGCACTTGTTTTATGTTTAGAGAGTATAAATAGTGACACAAATATTAGATGGAATAACTGTATAGCTGGCCGCGCCTTTGTACTCTGCAGTGCAGTAACAGATTTTGATTTCATTGTTACTACTGTTGTTCTTAAAAATGTCCTTTTACAAGAGCCTTTGGGAAAAATCTCCAGGGTCAAACCTGATGTCTTCTTTGCAGCCGGTAGCTTGACTGCAGTACTGCATTCACTCAACGAAGTGATAGAAAATATTGAAGTTTATCATGAATTTTGGTTTGAGGAAGCCACAAATTTGGCAACCAAACTTGATCTTCAAATGAAACTCCCTGGGAAATTCCGCAGTGCTCACCAGGGTAACTTGGAATCTCAGCTAACCTCTGAGAGTTACTATAAAGAAACCCTAAATGTCCCAAAAGTGGAGCACATTATTCAGGAACTTAAAGATATATTCTCAGAACAGCACCTCAAAGCTCTTAAATGCTTATCTCTGGTACCCGCAGTCATGGGACAACTCAAATTTAATACCTAGGAGGAACATCATGCTGACATGTTGTAGAAGTGGCTTACCTAATCCCAACATGCTCTCAGCCGAGCTTCATTGTTGGAGAATCAAATGGAAACACAGGGGGAAAGATACAGAGCTTCCATCCACCATCTGTGAAGCCCTCCATCTGCCTGACATCAAGTTTTTCCTAATGTGTATGCATTTGCTGAAGGTCCTGTGTATTCTTCCTGTGATGAAGGTTGAAAATGAGTGGTATGAAAATGGATGAAAGCATCTTAAAGCATATTTGAAGTACACTTTGACAGACCAAAGATCAAGTAACTTGGCTTTGCTTAACATAAATTTTGATATAAAACATGACCTGGATTTAATGGTGGACACGTATATTAAACTCTATACAAGTAAGTTAGAGAGCTTCCCACAGATAATTGGGAAACCATGGAAAATACCTAAGAGACTTTTAAAAACAGGCTTTTTTTTTTTTTTTTTTTTTTGAGACGGAGTTCAGTGGCGCGATCTTGGCTCACAGCAAGCTCTGCCTCCCAGGTTCCCCTATTCTCCTGCCTCAGTCTCCCGAGTAGCTGGGACTAAAGGCACCAGCCACCATGCCTGGCTAATTTTTTGTATTTTTAGTGGAGACGGGGTTTCACTGTGTTAGACAGGATGGTCTCGATCTCCTGACCCCGTGATCTGCCTGCCTTGGCCTCCCAAATAAATAGGCTTTCTTATATTTGATATTTGGAAGTAAAGCAATAAGGTGTATATAGGCCACTTAATCACTAAGTATCTTTGCGTATAGGACTCCATTGAATACATTAGCCATTGGTAATCTACCTGTTTAAATAGCCCCTGTTTGAACTCTCATGTTTTGAGGACCTATCTGTTCTTCCAGAAGAGAACATTGAAAGTGCCATGTTTCCTTCTGCATGTTCTCTGCTGGTGGCACTCTGGAATTGTTTTAGTTAAGTCATTTTAGACATAGCATTTATTATCACTGTGGATCTCTACTCATTGGGTGTTAATGAATGCTTTGAAGAAATATATTTTGAAGAGGTATGGGAGGAAGGAATACATTTTATAAAATGTTATAGTGAAGCCCACAATTGACCTTTGACTAATAGGAGTTTTAAGTATGTTAAAATCTATACTGGACAGTTACAAGAAATTACCAGAGAAAGAAAAGCTAGTGAGCTCACCAAACAAGGATTTCAGTGTAGATTTTGTCTTTCTCAAATGAACTTAAGGGAACAAGTGACAGTTAAAGTTTGAATTGAAGTCTGCCATTGTTCCACATCTGGTTGTTTCTGTTTACATTCCTTTGTGGAGCCTACAGCTTCCTAAGCTTCTTAGCAGGTATGTGTTGAACACTTCTGTTTCATGGATAAGACAGAATCAGAGGCCATGGATACTGACAACTCATTTGTCTGTTTTTTTCTGTCTTTTTCCATGACTTGTCTTCATTTATAAGCAAAACCTGGAAAACCTACAAAAATAAGTGTTGTGGTTTATCTAGAAAAATATGGAAAATATTGCTGTTATTTTTGGTGAAGAAAGTCAATTTTGTATCATTTATTTCAATCTAAATAGAATGTGAATTTTGTTTAAAAAATTTGTCTTTTTCTTTGAAAAGATTTAAATTTGTACAAATGCAGACTTTTTTCTCTTCATGCCATCCTCTTATTCTCTTACTATGTATATTAAAAGTGCCTTCTAGTTTTTTTATCTATATTTAAGTAACTTCATACTTAAAAGTTACAAAAATTCTGAGAGCAAATTGTAAATGTGATGCCCCAGGACATCTAAAATTTCAGTGTGTATTTCACCAAATCAAGGACACTCTCCATCACAGGACAAGAAATCAACACTGGTACAATACCACTATCCAATGTATAGGCCTCATTCAAGTTTTGCCAACTTTACCCACAATATTTCTTCTCTGCTTTGGCACATGATTCAGTTCAGGAATACACAATGCACTTGTCACAGCCCTTTGGTGACATTCCATCTGAAACCATGTCTATCTTTCTCTGTTTTTCATTACCCTGACAGTTTTAAAAGAGTACAGGTCTTTCATTCTTTAGGGTGTCTTCAGTGTGGTCCGTGGAATATTTCTTTATCACTGGACTTGAGCTGTCCTTTCTTGGAAGGAACACCTCAGAAATAATTTCTGCTCTTCTTACGGGATCACATGAGAAGGTACACAATGCTAACACTTTACAACCTTCACACGTCAAGGTTAATAAGTGATGTTAACTTTGTTTTTTCACCAAAAATATACCATTCAATTCCTTCATAATTTATAAGTATTTTGTAGGGAGATACTCTGAAATTACAGCAGTGTCTAGTGTCACATCAAAATCTACCCACCATTGATGATACCTGCCTGAATTAGCCACAACAATGATGGGTGTAAAATGGTGATTTTCTATTTCTACCATTTCTTCTCCATTAATTACTTGGCATTCTACCGTAAGAAAGATTTTTCTCTCCTATATGTTTTTTAATTTATTTATATAAATATGAACTCCTGAATCAATTTTTAAATGTGTGGTAATATATTATCATCATTATTTATTTTGATGTTCAAATAGTCTCAGATATGGTCACTGGAATCTCCAGGCTAACTCCTGGATCCTTTTGACATTTAATTCTTTGCGCGTTTAACAAATTTCTGGCACAAGATATTCCTGGCTCATTTTGTATTTTCCCTGCTTCACCCTTTGGGACCAGTCATTTCACTAAGGTATTTAGAAATCAAGATCTGGGCAAAAGGTGGACTCATTTTTGCTGAGTTGTCCTGGCATTTAACCTTCTTAGTGGATAGAGCGATCTTTAAATGCAAATATGTACACATGCACACACACACACATAAATGCACACATTCTTGTCTATTTATATGTCATATATATTTTAAAAATCATGAGTTCACCTGCATACCTTCATTTCCAAGGCAAAACCTCGGGATACTTTCTAGGCTTTCCCCCTTCAATTTTATAAACCCTTTTTCAGACAGCAAGAAAGCTGGTTTCTGTATATGGTGGTTTATTTGTTCAATCCCCATCTGTAGCCAGTCCCCTTAATCTGCTGGTCACTTCTTCTCCTTGGTCCCTTTTGTTGAGCTCTGTGCCTTCATGGTTCCTCTCTTGATACCTTTGTCACCCTGCAGCCACCATAGTTCTATGACTTTTTAATGGATATTGTTTGAGCTATATAATTTAGAAATGAAGTGTTTGAAAATCACTATAGATTCCTAAAGAACAATAAGGTCATATTGGTTTGGTCACTGCCTACATGCCAAAAAAAAAAAAAAAAAGGTGTTTGTTGATATTATTTTAAAGGTCACCAACTTTTAACAGTCTTCTTAGCAGACTTACTCTTACAAGCCAGAAAATCTTTTATCTTACTAATCAAATATTCTAATTGCAATGTAAGCTCCATTCCTCTATTTTGACGCGCTCTCTCTCTCTCTCTCACACACACACACACATACACACACACACACATAAATGAGTTCATTTCCTGCTATCATCTTTTAGAAAATGTTTAATGATCCAAATCACCCTTTGACTTTCCTCCTTTATTTTAAATGAATACTGATTTCTATAATATTTCCTCATAGAAGGCATTTTATATCACTCAAACTATTTTGAGGCCTATAAGAGCAAGAAGAAATTATTTAACCCAAACTACCAATTAATTGATTAACTAGTTAATTAAATATATATAAACCATCAATTCCAGACACTCTGGCTAGTTGCTGGAAAAACAGTGAGAAACAATACAGAAAAGGATTCTGAGTTCTGAAAATTTGATCCTATATATAATAAAAGTTAGTGTCATACTGACCCTGAATTTCTCAATTCACTCAATTCCTCCATCTATCCACCATACTATTTTTCTGTGCTTTGTTTGGGCTCTCTCTGATTTCTTACTCAGAGATTATAAACTAGTAGCCTCGTGGCCAAATCTGGACAGAGTTCACCTATAGAAGTTCAAAATTGCTTTTCTAATCAGTTATTAAAATTTGGAGGTTTTACATAAAACTTGGGATGCAAACTTCTTTTGAAAAATCTAGTCAAGCAACACTAGTTCTACATCCCTACATGGCAAAAACTAGCTGAAATCAATAGCTTCTGATCCCCTTTAGGTTGTGGAGTCTCTGTTTAACTACCGACTCCATCACTACATATAGTGTCATACCCAATCTGCTTTTTTTCTCTTGCTTAGATTTCTTTTTATTGTTTTTAAAATTGAGAGATTAAATTATATGTATTTATTATGATTGTTAATCTACTTCCCCCCTGCCTGGTCTTTTACTGCTTGGTTTGCAATTTCTGCTTTATATTCTTATATTATAGTACACAAAAACTTAACTACTCGGCACATCACTAATTTTTTTTTTTTTTTGAGACTGGGTCTCACTCTCTCACCCAGACTGGAGTGCAGTGGCCATATCTCGGCTCACTGCAGCCTCTGCCTCCTGGGTTCAAGCAATTCTCCTGTCTCAGCCTCCCGAGTAGCTGGGACTACAGGTGCACACCACCACACCTGGCTAATTTTTGTATTTTTAGTAGAGACAGGTTTCACCATATTGGCCAGGCTGGTCTCGAACTCCTGACCTCAGGTGATTCACCTGCCTCGGCCTCCCAAAGTGTTGGGATTACAGACGTGAACCACCACGACCAGCCCACATCACAAACTTTTATGTGCCATACAACTTATAGGAAACTCATGAGCTAATGTGTAATAATATTTTAAGATTGAATCCTCCATAGTATCTAATACAGTGATGGCAAAAATTGGATGGTGATACTCGTTTCAGGAAATTAAAATATTAGCAAGTCTGATTCATAATTAGTTCTGGTCCCTAAGAATTCCACATTTTGACTTGTGTGTAACACATGTTTTGCTCCCATGTTTTCATATGATTTGATTTTGCTACACAAATTGTATAATACTTAATGCATTTTGATTCCATGCTTGTTTTTAGTGAGTTAACAAAAACCCTCTTCACAGTCATATTTTCTACAGGCAATCCATTTTCCCTTCATGTTATAATATTTTGTACTTCAAGTGAGGTTCTGTGCTCAGACAAGCCTAGGTAGAGTGTACTTTAGCATACTCCAAAATGGTCTTTATCTTTACCTTTGCTGAGCATTGACTATACCTGTTAGCAGTCACTATATTTTTTTGGCAAGGGTTTGTGTCTGACATTCAGTTTACTAGATGAATAAGTTTAAAAAATAGCTTTCAGAGAATCTGTAGGATAATAATTTTAGATTAATGGTGGGAGAATTTCTCAGATATTTTGCTACTTGGATTTGTGTGTGAGTGGGCATAACACTCTGTAAATTCACTTCAAATAAAATAAAAATAAGGAGCCCACTCTTGTGGAACTGAATATACAGCCCCTATCCACATTACCCAACTTTTTCCATGCAAAAGGAGTTTTGGTAGATGATGTCATTTCTTAGACTGATAAAAATTATTAGTACAGTTGAGTGACTGTATCACTATCTCTTTCAATCTGAATTGCATTATTCCTGGGCTCAAGCAATTATCACTTAGCCTTTTCCTTTAGTGGCATCTTAGGTTTAGTCCAGGTAGTTTTGGAGTTTGGATGACTAGGTAGAAATAGTGCATTTTGGTCTTGAAAATATGAGTAATATTAAGTAAATACATGTGAAAATTTCACAAAAGTTAAAAATAAAATTTGTTCACTAATGTGAATGTTTTCTACAACTTACAGGTTCTAAAATAGCTCTCATAAAAAACACGTAGTTTTCCACTGAGGCACATTCTTTTCCCTGTAATATACTTACATTAACAAAGTAATATCTGCATTTTCCTCCCTTCTGTTTCTTTGTCTTTTTTCTGGGAATATTCAGAAAGTAACATTAACTTAGTATTCTTTCCATCCCTCTCAAGAAAATGTGACTTTTCAAACGACAATAACATGTGGAAATAGGGACATTCCGAGTTTGAAATTTAGCATTTCACCTAGTTTTTCTTCATGAGGTTTTATCTGAACTTAAGAAATAAAAAAATTAAATTAAATTAAAATTATAAAACAATTACAAATATATCTGTTTACCTATGAGAGATGTCTGGTTATTTGGGTATGAATAATGCCAATGAAGAAAAAAAAGAAAAAAAATTGTTCATTAGCAATCTTAATTAAAAGAGAATTATAACAACTGTCACATGTTTTAAACAATATGGAAATTCCCTTCTGCCAAAATATACTTGGCTCCTAAAAGTGGGGAATGCCTGCATATTTGTTTAAATATTTAAATTACCTTTGGGCTTTGTCTTATGATAAAATGATACTGTCTATTCATTGTTTTTCCTCTATCTGTTGGTTTCTTCTCTTTCCAAACCCAAAGGGCATGTCTGTAAGGGTCTTGCCTGTTCCTTGAATGAACAACATATTTGTAATAAAAGGTTCTTTGTTAGAGGGTGGGGCCATTTCACAATAAAGGCATTGATATTAAAATGGTAAAATTTGTGAGCTTTTTTATGAATAGAGACTTCCAATGATTTTTCAAATGTCTATATAAATGCACTATGAAATTTGACCAGAATAGTCTTGGTTAAAAAAAACAAAAAACAAAAAGGATAACATTGGCTGAATTACCTTTGGATGTTTCCAGTTTAGAGGGCTTCCCTCCCTTGAAATATTCCTTTCATTTATGCCTTCCTGTAAAGGCCAACTATTTTTGAGCTCTGTCACCAGAATTTTGTACTCTAGGGCCTGTTTTGTTAGGGAATCCTGAGGGCTGCCTGCTATCTCAGCTTTATGATTCTATCCCATTATATACCACATTTTATCTCTTCGGAGTCAGGTTTTTTGTCTGTTAAATAGTTTACATATCTCCACCCATCTTTATTTTGCAAATTCCTAAAAATAAGATAAACAACAGGTAAACAAACCATACTAATATACTAAAAAGAAAGGACTATTTTTCCTATTTCACAAGCAGTTGAAATATATATTATATAATAAATATATGTATATCGAAAGTCTGTTTATCCGTCTATCTCTATGTTTGTATATTTGCATTTTACACGATGTTTTGGTGACCATACCTTTTCCTTGCTTATTTTATTTTCATAAAGAAATTGTTTTTTCTTGATATTGCAATTTAGAAATCAACATTCTTATAGATATACATTTACCAATGCCATTTAAGCCAGTTTTTTTTTTTTTTTTTGCAAGATTTATCTCATGCTCTCTGGTTAAATTAAATAATTTTATAGCTGATGTGAATTATTAAAAATCATGCTGCTTTGTAGTTATAATTCATAAGAATTGAAGGCAATATTATTCCATAATCCCTTTCTCAAAAAGAATTGTCTATTTTTTCTTTTGCATTATGTTAGTGTTGAGGTTTCAAGATTCTTTTTGCAGTTGTGATCTAAATAACCCAGAGGCTCTGCAAAGATTTTTACTGGTTTTCCACTGTCCTGGATTTTAATTGGCATCCATGACCAATGTAGAACTCAGTGATGACTGGTTGAAGCTGCCTTTGCAAAATTATGACATTGAAAGAGTGAGCTAACCAATTTCATCTTGCCTTTAACCTCCAAACTGCCTTTGGTCATTCCTGGGAGTGGGCCAAGATAACTTTGGGAGTGATCTATGGTTCAAATGATAATAGCCCTTCCCAAAATTAAGCCACTTTTATAAAACTAATAAAAGGCCTGAATTCTGTTAAAAAATAGGTGTAAACAATCACCAGCCATTGTTCTGGAGGCCACAAGATGTGTAACTTCGTCAATTACTCCTGTAAATGACATCACTGTTGTAGAACCTCAGCTTGGCCTTTTGAGATATCTTTTCAGACTTTTTCATTTCTGATAATGGGTTGACTCTGGGTCACCCAGATCCATGACTCATGACAACTGGCCCTGTGGCTCCCACGCAGAAGTGGACTTAGTGCACAAGGACCATTTTCCACATTCCTAGGATTGTATCTCCAACGAATTAGCAGCAACCATTCCCTAGCCCACTGCCTGCCAAACTATCTTTAAAATATCGTAGCCTCTAAATTTTGGGGAAGGCTAATTTGAGTAATAATAAAACTCCATCTTCCATTTAGCTGGCTCTATATGTATTAAACTCCTTCTCCATTATAATCCCCCTGTCTTGATAAATGGGCTCTATTTGGACAGTGGGCAAGACAAACCCATTGGGCAGTTATATGGCAGGGGAAAAAGTCACAAAATGTGATTTTAAGAGTCATCTTGGTCGGGCGTGGTGGCTCATGCCTGTAATCCCAGCACTTTGGGAGGCCAAGGTGGGCAGATCACCTAAGGTCAGGAGTTCGAGACCAGCCTGACCAACAGGGAGAAACCCTATCTCTATTAAAAATACAAAATTAGCCAGTGTGGTGGTACATACCTGTAGTCCCAGCTACTCGGGAGGCTGAGGCAGGAGAATCACTTGAATCTGGGAAGGAGAGTTTGCAGTGAGCTGAGATCACGCATTGCACTCCAGCCTGGGCAATTAAAGCGAAACTCCGTCTCAAAAAAAAGAAAAGAAAAAAAAAAAGAATTGTCTTAAACTTTAGCTTGAAACCTGAGCAACCCAGTGGAGAGCATTAGCCCTCTTGCTTGGTCCTTAAAAGTGTGTGGGACCTTCTGCCATTGTCCTGGCTGTTCTTCCTCAAATCTAATTCTCTCACATTTTTTAGTCTTTACTCAAATGTAATAGTTTCAGTGTAGCCTTCCCTTGGACAATTGACTAACACTACATTTTACAGGCTAGAATAAATGTTTGTTTCAAATGTACTATTTTGTTTAAATATTGGCCTAGTTAACATTCCCTGTGTAAATACAAACTATGTTTTCAGATAAAAAAATAGACAATATGTTTAAAATTACGTCTTATCACCATCTAACATATATTTTTATTGATTGATCACATTTGTTTTCTGTTTCTCCCACTTGAATGTAGGCATCACAAGATCAAGGATTATTTATGTTTTGTTTCTGGTTCTCTAAGGTCAAGAGTAGAACCTAGTACCTCGTAAACACTCAAAAATACATGTTAAATGAATGCTTCTTGCACTTCATAGCCTTGGATCAGCACCAAAAAGTACATTTGACAAAAAAAACACTAGACCAGCTATTAGTGTGATTCAGGAGATATGCCTTCCTTTTCTAGGAGAAGCCCCTATTCTATCAGCAGTCTCCAATCATAGGTTCCCAATGGTGGTCAAGAGGTTGGTCACTTGGTATTTCAAAAACCTGAAAGAAATTGTACACCCAGACAAAGACGAAGTCTTTTCTTCTCTCACTGATTGGTATGGGGGTAGGGGACTGGTAAAGGTATGAGTTTGGGGTGGTGCAAAAAAATGTTTCATCAAATATTAATATCTTTGATTAATTAAAAATGGGAAAATAAATTATATAATAGTTCATTTGGCTTGAGACCACATCTCTGAAACATTTGTTCATAGTAAAGTATTATAAAACAGTTTTTAGTGGTAAAAATATGAGGACTGTCATTTTATCTGTTCAATTAGAATGTGTTAAGTATGTAATGTGATCTTTGTATAATACTGAAGTGCTATGGAGGCATAATTTAGTGACTGGTCCTAAACTTCAAATGGTTATAATCTACATGGAATAATAGAGGACATAAAATGATAAAATATAAGAAATACAAATAATAAATTATACTTTTACTTATTTCTTATTGTATAAATATATGTATAAAATGCATAGATATGTATAAATACATAAATTATGTCTATAAATTATATATAATGAAATGCTTCTCTAAAATGTGATATTAAATAAAATGATGCACAGTGAACAGAGGAGTTGATGAAAAAGTGTTTGATTGAATTTGTTTCTATCTTTATAGCATTCGCTGGCCAAACAATTTGAAGAAAATTGGCATATAGGGTAATCTGTCGTCAGCTGATTCAGGAATAGACTCAGATGTGTATTTTTTTGAAGATTCAGATGTGTATTTATGATGATGACTCCTTATACTCTGTGCAGAGTTCATTCTGGTGATTCCCACTTTCTAGCTACTTCAGTTCTGATAAATGGAAAACCATTGTATAAGTGGAGGACTCATGTTACAGGTAAGCTCCCTTTTTCTAAATCAGCAACAAATAAGTATCCTCATGATAAGATCTCTAAAAATCAGGCATCCTGCCAATTTACTACTTAGATAATTACGTTTTGTCAATCTAAATCCCCTATGTAATTGTATCAGGATAAAGTCTTAATTTTCTATCCATTAATGTTCTTTCATTTTATCTTAGAAGTGTTTGCATTTTTGTAATTCAGAAAATAATTGTAAGGAATGATTCTGATCATCTGGTATGATCTTGAGAAATGTAAAACTTGTGCAGAAGAATGTCTGTTCTTCTCTGGCCTTCCAGCATCCATCTCTCCCTATTCTGAAACTAGCACAACAGTCTGTGCTATCAGTCTGTGAGACTTTGGGTTGGTCTAATCGGGGTTGTCACGTGACTCAGTATTTTCATGCCCCTGGCCTCAGTGACTGGTTCAGGGAAGAAAACTGACCTAACTAACTCAACCTGAGCTTAGTCATACATTCAATCAACATTGAGCAAGATACCATAACTTCTGGGGATACAGCAGTAAAAACACACAGAAAAAGCCCCTGTACTCACAGGGCTTGCTTTCTAGTGGAAATGTTTTCTGTGATTAAAAAAAAAAAAAAAAAAAAGACATTCTTCTGGGGAAAGAGACATTCTTTAATTCTGCTAGACTTAGAACTCTGAGCATGTAAGTGTGGAGCTGCTGAAACCTAAGAAAGAATTCCAAACAGAAGAAAACGCAGCTGAAATAAAACAAGTGAGATGAAGCCTTGAATATCCCTCAAGTCACAATATGTCTGGTCATCCTTTGAGCCCTTGGATGTCTAAAGTTAGCTTGACACCTAGATTTTCTTTTTTCTTTTCTTTTTTTTTTTTTTTTCTGAAACGGAATCTCACTCGGTCACCGAGGCTGGAGTACAGTGGCTCAGTCTTGGCTCACTGCAACCTCTGCCTCCCGGATTCAAGCAATTCTCCTGCCTCAGCCTCCCAAGTAGCTGAGACTACAGCGTGCACCACCACACCTGGCTAATTCTTCTAGTTTTAGTAGAGATGGGGTTTCACCATGTTGGCCAGTATGGTCTTGATCTCTTGACCTGATGATCCGCCCGCCTCAGCCTCCCAAAGTGCTGGGATTACAGGCATGAGCCACTGCGCCCAGCCAGACACCTAGATTTTCAATGATATGAGCCAATTAAATATTTTGGATTAACCCAGTTTTGATGGAGTTTTAGCCACTTGAAATGGTAAATGTCCTGATTTACCTGCCAACAGTGATCTGGGTACAGTGTCACTACAGTTGCACTCCCCCGTGTTTACGTGTAGAAATGATGAAACAGATCTGTATGATCCATCCATGGGCTCCCAACTGGGCTCTTGATTGACCTGGCATAGCCTGAAGAAGAACAGATCAGGAAGACATTCTTTAGTGTTATTGCTAGTAAATTTTGCTAGAATGAGTCAGGGACACTCTGAAGTAGGTTACAACACTTTATAACAGTGGGTTTTAATGTTTTCAAATAATTTATGACCAATTTGAGAATCCAACCAAAGCTATGGTGGCCAAATGCTTATATAGAAATCCTATTAAAATTTTCCATACATTTTCAAGTTTTCCAAACACCCCCCAAAACCTCATGGTATTTCTAAGTTATTTTGTGCCATCTAAACTTTTATTTATTGTCCTGGTCTAGAACTCTTTCCACAATTTACCTAATGTCTGAATACTGAAAAAATAAAATAAATAAACTGCCCAAGGGATTCACCTTGCCTGTTGCCTAGACAGAGCCTATTGATCAAGACAGGGGAATTACAATAGAGAAAAAGTAATTCACGCAGAGCCAGCTATATGGGAGACCGGAGTTTTATTATCACTCAAATCAGTCTCCCCCAGCATTCATGGAGCAGAGTTTTTAAGGATTACTTGGTAGGTTGGGGGAAGCCAGTGAGCCAGGAGTGCTGATGGGTCAGAGATGAAATCATAGGGAGTCGGAGCTGTCTTCTTGCCCTCAGTCAGTTCCTGGGTGGGGACCACAAGATCAGATGAGCCAGTTTATTGATCTGGGTGGTGCCAGCTGATCTCTTAAGTACAGGGTCTGCAAAATATCTCCAGCACTGATCTTAGGAGCAGTTTAGAAGGGTCAGAATCTTGTAGCCTCCAGCTGCATGACTCCTAAACCATAATTTCTAAGGTTAATGTTAGTCCTACAAAGGCAATCTAGTCCTCAGGCAAGAAGGAGGTCTGCTTTGGGAAAGGGCTGTTACCATCTTTGTTTAAACTATAAACTATAAGTTTCTCCCAAAGCTAGTTCACCCATGCCAGGAATGAACAAGTACAGCTTGGGGGTTATAGGTTAGAAGCAAGATGGAGTCAGTTAAGTTAGATCTCTTTCACTGTCTTAGTCATCATTTTGCAAAGGTGGTTTCATATACACACACAAGAAACCCCCAAAAAAACAAAAACAAACTTTCCTGTATATGTCCTTATCCCTTCTCTTTCATTGCCCTTCATACTGAAGTCGTCCTTCAGTTTAGGTGCCTTCCGTGCAGTCTACACTACTTCCTGTCTCTTGTAAATAATAGCTCACCTTTTTTGAGTACTTTCTGAATGTAAGTGCTCAATCTCACTTAATCCTTACAATAGCTTGGTGAAGAAGGTCCTACTATTTCCCACATTTGGCATATAACGAAACTGACCTTTACAGGCTCAGGAATTCATCTAAGGTCAGTTAATAAGGATGTGAAAGAATTGAATCTTGAATCCAGATCAATCTATCAGTGTACTTAAAAAATTCTGAGGCTGGGCATGGTGGCTCATGCCTGTAATCCCAGCACTTTGAGAGGCCAAGGCGGGCGGATCACTTGAGGCCAGGAGTTCCAGACCAGCCTGGCCAACATGGTGAAACCCCATCTCTACTAAAAATACAAAAAATTAGCCAGGCGTGGTGGTGCACGTCTGTAATCCCAGCTACTCAGGAGGCTGAGGCAGGAGAATCTGTTGAACCCAGGAGGAGGAGGTTGCAGTGAACCAAGATCTTGTCACTGCACTCCAGCCTGGGTGACAGAGCTAGACTCTGTCTCAAACAAAAACAAAAACAAAAAAAAACTACACAACTCCCCCTTATATTTTCTGGTCCCAATTTGTGCACTTTTTCCTCTGCCATGTATACTTGTTTCCTAATTCAATGCTGCTCTCTGTTCAGATCCAACCTGACTCTTTTCTTTCTATCACTCTGTTTTGAGTTTCTCTCCCATGTGTTGCCAGCCTCACTACGGAAGGCTGTGCACACTCTACAGTTATGACACTTGTTCTTGACTTAGGCCATACTGTGGAAAAGACTATTTATGTCCTACAAAAAAACTTTGTTGTTTTAGATCAGAGAATACTGCTTTCCTGGGAGTGTCAAGGAGAAAAGCACGCCCATGACAAATGAAATAAACGTTCCTGTTATAATGTTTTTTGTATTTCTACTTTAATTTGACTGCAAATACAGCAAAATAGCCGGACTTTAAAGATTGTCAGAGACTAGCAGGGATTCCTGTTCATCAGTTTTTTTTTAAAGCTATTTTCTGCCCACATAATATGGGTCAAAAAATGTACATATTTGCCAAATTACTGGCCAATGCTTTAAAAGAATTATTGCCAAGTTATAGAATTTTTAAGTTCAAAAACATGTAAAAGATCAGCATTTCAACACTATTTACTTAGCTTTTTCTAACAGGCCATGATTTATTCTTTTGTAGTAAGCAACTGGATATTTGAATATTAAAAATATTCTATTACTGTAAGATGAAAGACGGTGTAATGGTTAATACTGAGTGTCAACTTGATTGGATTGAAGGATGCAAAGTATTGTTCCTGGGTGTGTTTGTGAGGGTGTTGCAAAAAGAGATTAACATTTGAGTCAGTAGACTGGGAGAGGCAGACCCACCTTCAATCTGGGTGGGCACCATCTAATCAGCTGCCACTGCAGCTAGAATAAAGTAGGCAAGAGAAGATGGAAGAGCAGACTTGCTGAGTCTTCTGGTCTTCATCTTTTTCTGTTCTGGATGCTTCCTGCTTTCAAATATCAGACTGCAAGTTCTTCAGTTTTAGGGGCTCTTGGACTTAACCAGTGATTTGCCAGAGGCTCTCAGGCCTTCAGCCACAGACTGAAGGCTGCACTGTCTGCTTCGCTATTTTTGAGGTTTTGGAACTCAGACTGGCTTCCTTGCATCTCAGCTTGCAGACAGCCTATTGTGGGACTTCACCTTGTGATCGTGTGAGCCAATACTCCTTAATAAACTCCCCTTCATATATACATCTATCCTATTAGTTCTGCCCCTCCAGAAAACCCTGACTAATACAGATTTGAGGGACAACACTGTTATTAAGTCATCAACCTTTCTTTGACTGCAAAAGCCCCTGAAACCGTAGGATCTTATGGACAATTTGTCTCCAGCATCCTGAGCTCTTAATTCATGTGATTATATTATGGCACCAGTTAGACCTAAAAGTGGATGTGAAGAAAGGCATCTCCTGAGTCTTATTTATTCCCATATATCTCCCTCTCCACTGATTTTTTTTGGAGCTGGCTTCCTTTCAGTCTTGCCCCATATTACCTCTATTCAATTTGTTCCTGTCTGTTCTAAATCCTGGATTTAGTCATTTCCCACTAATAAAGAATCCATAGCTTTCTTAAATAAGATGTAGATAGATAAATTATGAAGAGAATGGAAAACAAAGTTCATAGAGTTTTAGGGATTCTGGAACATCTAGCTACCAAGTATCCAGAAAAAAAATTGCAGATACAAAATTCTTCTACCATACAATATTACCTGCTGTCAAGTCCTGGCTTTCTGTTACACAAGTGAGGTGATGCCAAATGCTGTAACGTTGGCAAAACTAATTATACATTGAAATCGTTGTTTTTTGCCTATAGCTAATAGGGTATAATAGTTCTTTCTCAATAGCTAATAGAGTGTAATAGTGTCCAATAGGGTGGCTACTTGCCATATGTGGCTATTTAAATTACTTAAAATTAAAAAAAAACTAGTTCCTTAGTTGCACTAGCCACATTTGAAGTGCTTAACAGCCACATATGACTAGTTATTACCATATTGGATATCACAGATATAGAACATTTTCATCATCTCAGAAAATTCTATTAGATAATGCTGCTATTCCAGTGTTTGTTTAGACCAGCGCTTCTCAAATTTTAATACGCATAAGGATCATGTGATAATGCACATTCTTGTGCAGTATGTCTGGGATGTGGTTTGAGATTCTCATTTCCTTTAAAAAATTTAAAAATTGATATATAAAAGTTGTACATATTTTGGGGGTACAATGTGATATTTTGATACACGTATACCAGCCATCCCCTACCTTTTTGGTGCGAGGGACCAGTTTTGTGGAAGACAATTGTTTTATGGGAGGGGGTTGGTTTTGCCATGAAATTGTTCCACCTCAGATCATCAGGCATTAGATTCTCATAAGATGCACACAACCTAGATCCCTCACATGCACATTTCACAATAGGGTTTGTGCTCCTATGAGAATCTAATGCCGCTGATCTGACAGGAGGCGGAGCTCAGGTGATAATGCTGGCTCACCCACCACTCACCTCCTGCTGTGCTGTGGGATTCCTATCAGGCCACAGACCATACTGGTCCATGGCCCGGGGGTTGAGGACCACTGATGTGTAATATACAATGTATAATGATCAAATCAAGGGAATACACATCACCTCAAACATTTATCTTTTCTTTGTATTGGAAACATTCCAATTCTTTTCTACTTATTTTGAAATATATAATAAATTATTAACTATAATTTCCCTACTGTCCTATTGAATACTAGAGCTTATTTCTTCTATCTAACTGTATTTTTGTGCACATTAAGCAACTTCTCTTCATCCCCACCTCCCTTCCCAGCCTCTACCAATCACTATTCTACTCCTTACCTCCATGAGATCTGTTATTTTAGTTCCCAAGTATGAATGAGAACATGCAATGTTTTTCTTTTTTGTTTGTTTTGTTTTAAGACAGAGTCTTGCTCTGTGCCCCAGGCTGGAGTGCAGTGGCACAATCTTGGCTCACTGCAACCTCCACCACCCAGGTTCAAGCTATTCTCCTGCTTCAGCTTCCTGAGTAGCTGGGATTACAGGTGCCTGCCACCACATCTGGCTAATTTTTGTATTTTTAGTAGAGAAGGGGTTTCACCATGTTGACCGGGCTGGTCTGGAACTCCTGGCCTCAAGTGATCTCCCTGCCTCTGCCTCCCAAAGTGCTGGGATTACAGGCATGAGCCACCACGCCTGGCCTTATGTTTTTCTTTCAATGCCCGTCTTATTTCCCTGAACATAATGACCTCCTCATTTCTAACAAGTTCTTCCATGTTCCAATACTTTTAGTGCAGAGATTATAATTTGAGTAGCAAGGCTTTACACTACACTATAAGGTAGTTGTTCTTATACTGCTATACGTTAATTACCAGAAGCTTTAAAATCCTGATGGTCATGCAGCACCTGAAACCAATTAAACCAGAATCTCCGGAGATGGGACCCAGGCATCAGCATTTTTAAGAACTTCCCAGATGAATCTGTGTGCAGCCAAGTTTGAGAAGCAGTGGTATAAGGTAGGTGGTTTTCAAATTTTAGCCTGCATCAGAATTATTTGGTGAGCATTTTAAAACACAAATGTTTGGACCCTGCCTTTTGAGTTTCTGTTTCAGCAGGTCTGGCATGGAGTCTGATCATTTGCATTTATAACAAGTGCCCAGGTGATGCTGATGCTGTTGTTCTGGGACCAGTCTGAGAACCACCGACGTAAAGCCTTGGTATCACAGCGTGGGCATTACCTGGGAGGTCCTTAGATGCAGAATCTAGGGTCTTACTTCAGACCTACTGAGGCAAAAACTGCATCTTAACAAGATCCCCAGATGATCTGTATGTTAAAGTTTGAGAAACTCTGCTGTAACGCACTGAGGGATATCTTTAACTGCTAATCCAATTGGTAAGGAAATTTTATCTTACTATAGTATCATTAGTGAAGAAACCAGATATAATGTAGCCCATGTGGCACAAGGTTAACTTAATGCAGTGGTTCTGGAAGTATGACTGCCCATCGGCAGCATCAGCAGCAAGTGGGTACTTGTTAAAAATGCAGATTCTTAGGCCCCATCCCAGATCTTCTGGACCAGCCATTCTGAGAGTGGGGCTTTGCAATGTGTTTTACCGAACCTTCTAGATATTTCTTCTGTATGTTCATGTTTAAGAACCACTGACTTAGTGACGACACGTGTGAGCTCTAGAGCCAGATAAACCTGGTTTAAAGACCAGCATATTTTTCAGCACCACTGCTGGCACAATAATTACCTGGGTTTCTCCTATAGAATGAGGATGAGGATAATAGCAGTACATACCTCAGGAGGTCATCATTAGACGTATTAATTACCTCAGGTTTCCCCTATAGAATGACGATGAGAATAATAGCAGTACATACCTCAAGAGGTCATAATTTTCTCATTCGTGCTAGAAAATATGTGAAATGCTCTCAACAGTGGCTAGAAAACATGTTATATGACAGTATTATTATTATTACACGACTGGCAAGAAATATTTTTATAAGAGCCCACTGCTTACATGAGGCAGAGAGAGTAATGTTCCAAAACTGCCTACAGATGAAGGTGTTTATAATTTTGATGGTCGCACCTGGGGTTTCCTGGCTCATCCCATAGTATGTATTGTCAATTCTGTGACTGCTAAAACACTTAGTTCATCACAGGAATAAAGCCTGCCCAATAGCCTACTTGTATTTTATCTCCAGGATGTATTACAATTTCCTAGAAGGTGATGTGGTAAAATAGGCAAATTACTATTCAGCATCTGGCCCGTGGACTACTGCTCTCCACTTGCCATTTTAATTTTATTTTATTTTAGTTTATTTTTTTGAGATGCATTCTCCCTCAGGTGTCCAGCCCAGGCTGGAGTGCAGTGGCATGATCTCGGCTCACTGCAACCTCTGCCTCCTGGGTTCCAGCGATTCTCCCGCCTCAGTCTCCCAAGTGGCTGAGACTACAGGCATGCACCACAATGCCCGGCTAATTTTTGTATTTTTAGTAGAGACGGGGTTTCACCATGTTGGCCAGGCTGGGCTCGAACTCCTGACCTCAGGTGATCCACCCACCTCGGCCTCCCAAAGTGCTAGGATTACAGACGTGAGTCACTGCGCCCAACCTCCACTTGCCTTTAGATCCAATACTGTACCTATCTAGGTTTTAGCATCTGGCCTCCTGTATAGTCATGGATGAAGCTCAGCCAGCCTCCTAAGAAATATGCCTCATAAGCACAAGCCACTGGGGCTGGGTTGTATTAGCCACCCAAAGATACAAAGCTTTGTCTGTTTTTTTTTTTTTTTAACCCCACACCCATGTATACATTCAAAGTTATATACTATGAGCCAGCATTTGAGGGTTTTAGAAGGGGATAATTCTTCCTTTGCCCATGGATTACCTCTGTAAGGATGGAAAATATGTTTGGATTAAAAAAAAATGGCCATCTTCTTTCCTCTACCTTTTTTCCTCTCTAATTTGCCCACTAAAGATGTTCAATTGCTCTACCTAACTCACAGCTTTAGTTGCCTTAAAGCTCCGTGACAAAAACTATTGGAATCATGCAGTCCTCTCTTTGGCCTATTGCTCATTTTAGTTTTCTTTTCTTTAAAATTTTAACTTTTATTTTTAAATTCAGGGGTACATGTGCAGGTTTGTTACATGGGTATATTGCACGATGCTGAGGTATGGGTGCAAGTGATCCCATCACTCAGGTAGTGAGCATAGTACCCAGTAGTTAGTTTTTCAACCCCTGCCCCTCTTTTCCCTTTCTTCCTCCTCCCTCTGGTGGTCTCTCCAGTGTCTATTGTTGCCATCTTTATGTCCATGAGTACCCAATGTTTAGTTTCCACTTGTAAGTGAGAACATGCGGTATTTGGTTTTCTGTTCCTATGTTAATTTGCTTAAGATAATGACCTTCAGCTGCATCCATGTTGCTGCAAAGGACATAGTTTTGTTCTTTTTTATGATTGCGTAGTATTCCATGGGGTGTAAGAACCACATTTTCTTTATCTAATCCAACACTGATAAGCACCTGGTTTGATTCCATGTCTTTGCTATTGAGAACAGTGCTGTGATAAACATAGGAGTGCATGCGTCTTTTTGGTAGAATGATTTATGTTTCTTTGGGTGTATACCCAGTAATGGAATTGCTGGATCAAATGGTAGTTCTGTTTTTAGTTCTTTGAGGGCTCATTTCAGTTTTGAATAAAAACATAAAGCTTGGATAAACTATAATATTTCAGAAGTACAATTTTTTCTATTGTTTCTAGTGACATAATTTGAGAGAAATATGTCCCAATAAAAACTATTGTTTCTAGTGACAAAATTTGAGAGAAATATAAAGGATGATATATGCTTTTTCCTTCAGGCTGTGGAGCAACTAAATCAAATGATCTCTACTCCTCTGTTTCTTTGTCATTTGCATAACCTGCTCCATCCCCACTGTGATGTTTCCATAGGAATTTGAGTGATACTCTCCATTCAAAGAGTGTCTCAGGATCTGGGGATTTATCTCATTCATAAGTTAAGTTGAACACTCCCAAGAAAACCCCCCCCACCACATGTTAGATTAGAATAATAAAATTATTGATAATGATAGAACTTGGAATCCCAAGAAACCTTGTATAATCATTCAGTTCATTAGTTCTCAAATGTGAGTGTGCATCAGAATCTCCTAGGGGGTTTGTTAAAACACATATTGTTAAATCACACCTCAGAGTTTTTTTGCATAGGTTTGGACTGGTGCTTGGCAATGTGCATTTCTAACAAATTCCCAGGAGTCCTGCTGTTTTCCTGAAGTAGGAGAGTCAATAGTTGAATGTCGCAGGTACATATAGGAAAATAAGGACAGGAAAGTCATCATTGGATTTAACATGGAAAAAGGTATATTGTAAGCTTTGTAAAGCATTTTAGCAGAGTGGTGGCAATAGAAGCTAGCTTTCAAATGGTCACCTAAGAAGTGGATAGATGGGGATGACAAATTTCGAGTCATGAAAAACTTGAACAACATATACTGCCTATCTTCTAAATTCTTTCCATTTATATTTCTGGTTACATATCTTCCCTGAGGCTTTGATTTTTGACATTGGAGGGTAATTTTAAGATAAAAATCTTCTCTTAGATTTGGCTTCTACTATAACTGCCTTAATCTGAACTAGACTAAGATAATGACAACCAGAATTTTGGAAAAAAAATGTGCATTTGCAGATCTTGGATTCTTGGATTACCTTTTTGAGTTAGCTAGACAGACATCTATAATGTTGAGATCCTACATTAAACTTCCAGAGGAAATAAGCCACCATTGAAAATTTGAGTTAACTTCAACTGTGACTTAACAACTGGGAAGCATGTATTTCTTATTGAGATAATTTTCTGAATAAATGTATTGGATAGTCTCATTCTATATTGTCTTCAACATGATTTCATTTATATTATTTTCCATTACATTGCACTAAAACCCTATCAAGCTGGCAGGATCTGTATGAGGAAATTTAAAGATCAAAGATGTTAAGTAATTTACCCCCAAATAATGAAGTATGTGAAGTGCCGGGACTGAAAGCATGGCCAGGCTTCTTGACTGTGTTACATGGCACTGTCCAGCTGAAATATAATGCAAGCCAAATAAGTAATTTTAAATTTCTAATAGCCAACATTAAAAAAGTAAAATGAAACAGCTACAATTAATTTATCAGTATATTTTATTTTAACTCAACATATTGAAAATATACAGCTCAATAGTTACATACGGCTAGTGTGTTCCTCACTGGACAGCATAGTTTTAAACAGTCTGAGAGGTTAGTCCCCAAAGTCACAGCTTATAAGGGTCAGTGGCAGAAGTTTTATTTATAAATGTAATACAAATGAATATTAGTAAGTGGAAGTGTATTACTCTGTTATATGGCTGATGGTCTAGAGCTGCACTACCCAATACAGTTACCAGTATCCACACAAGACTACTTAAATTAAAATTAAGTAAAATTATTAAATAAAATTTAAAATATATACCTGTAGGCAGATGAGCCATATTTTTTGAGCTCCATAACTCCCACGTGGCTACTGACTACCTATTAGACAGCATGGGAACATCTCTTTAGACATTCACGAGATACAGATCCATATATTTTTTTCAGTTGACAGTTTCCGTTCCCACCCCTGCCTCAGCCTTCACTCTACATACATATTACTTTCTGGTTATTTGTATGAATTACATCATTCTTTATGTATTTTATAACTTGCTTTTATTCAATCAACAATATTTTCTGGGAGAATTTCCATATTCGTATGTATATGGCTACATCATTCATTATAATGGCTTCATAGCCTTCTATTATATTTACCATAGATATTTTAAAATATCTCCCTTTGTGTAGTTTATTTTCAATATTTTGCTATTGCAAACAATAAAACATTGAGCATCATTTTGCATGCATTTTTTTTTTTTTTGCTTTTGTGATAGTATTTCTTTCTTCCTTCCTTTCTTTGTTTTTGTGTGTTTGTTTTTCTGTTTTTAAGACAGGGTCTCACTCTCTTGCCCTGGCTGAAGTGCAGTGGCGCCATCACAGCTCACTGCAGCCTCAACCACCCAGCCCCAGCAATTCTCTCACGTCAGCTTCCTGACTAGCTGGGACCACAGGTGCATGCCACCGCACCACGCTAATTTTTATATTTGTTGTAGAGATAGGATTTCACCACACTGCCCAGGTTGGTCTCGAAACACTGGACTTACATGATCCACCTACCTTGGCCTCCCAACGTGCTGGGATTACAGGCGTGAGCACGTACTGGGATTACAGGCGTGAGCCACCACAACCAGCCTGTGACAGTATCTCTTTAAACACTTTTCTCAAAAGCATATTCACTTCATCCAAGTATATACATATTTTTAATTTCGATAGATATTTTCAATCTGCTTTTCAAATGCCCCTCCCATTTGAAATGACATCCCATCTTTAACTAAATTTTCATATATAAATGGCCTATTTCTTGGCTATATTTCTTAATAATCAATTTTTCTATTCTTGTATAAATATTAACTGAGTTACCAACCATCACAGCATATGTTAAAACTATAGGACGGCCGGGTGTGGTGGCTCATGCCTGTAATCTGAGCGTTTTGGGAGGCCAAGGTAGGTAGATCACAAGGTCAGGAGTTTAAGACCAGCCTGATCAACATGGTGAAACCTCATCTCTACCAAAAATACAAAAATCAGCCAGGCACGGTAGCACAAGCCTGTAATCCCAGCTACCCAGCAGGCTGAGGCAGGAGAATTGCTTGAACCTGGGAGGCGGAGCTTGCAGTGAGCCAAGATTGCGCCACTGCACACCAGCCTGGGTGACAGAGCGAGACTCTGTCTCAAAAAAAAAAGAAAGGAAGAAAAGAAAACCTGTAGGACAAGTCTGATCTTCTATTTATTTAAAAATGTCTTTGCATCTCTGAGCTTTTTCTCTATCTTATAAACTTCAGAATTAGTAGTTTCTTCAACCTTAATTCAAGGGTCAAGTTGACCCAAAATATGATCATATATTCAAGACCATTTGGATATATTTATTTTAAATTTATCAGAATTCAAAGGGTAATCTACATTTGCCATTGCATGGATTTGCTAGATAATAGACCTATTTCACTTAAAAATGACAAAGCATGTAAAGTATTTGACACATTTTAGGCAATGCTCCATCCTTATTTCATGAGCAAGACCAGACCTTACTGTTAGCTTTTAAATCATATATTTTAAGTACAAATGGCTTCTGGGTAATGATCACTAACATTAGAATTTTAATTTCTTATGTTTCTGTAATAATTTAGCTCCAAAATCTTTTGGAATATCCTATCTCCAAAATCCTTTAACACAAAAATATGTTTTGTAAGTTTTGTCCTGAAATAAGGGAAAGTACATATTTCAATCATTATTTTTTCATTACAGTTGCCCTTCAGCTCAGAATTCACGTTAAAAGTGCCAGTTATATTTTAAAACTCTTAGCAATTTAGGTACTTTTAAGTGTTTATATTAATCAGATTGTGTTACATATTTATTCATTACAAATTAAAAGTGGAAAAGGGGAGAAAAAACCTTTCAAATTTTCCAGCTATTCTGTTTCCTAATGACAACTTTTATTTTAGACTTCAAAACATTTTGAGGAAAACTTTTGCAGTTCTAAGAAAAAGCTGCAAAATGTAAGCCTTTCAAATGAAAATCTAAAACAAGAAGAAGAAAAGTTTCTTTCTTTCTTTTTCTTTTTTTTTTTTTTGAGATAGTGTCTCCACTCTGCTGCCCAGACTAGATTGCAGTGGCTTCATCTCGGCTCACTGTAACCTCTGCCTCAGCCTTCC
Organism: Gorilla gorilla gorilla; assembly: GCF_029281585.2. NCBI lineage: Eukaryota > Metazoa > Chordata > Mammalia > Primates > Hominidae > Gorilla > Gorilla gorilla. The sequence continues at coordinate 63,231,818 of NC_073232.2, read as the reverse complement.
AAGTAGCTGGGACTACAGGCGTGTGCCACCATGCCCAGCTAATTTTTGTATTTTTAGGAGAGACAGGGTTTCACCATGTTGGCCAGGGCTGGTCTCGAACTCCTGGCCTCAAGTGATCTGCCTGCCTTGGCTTCCCAAAGCGCTGGGATTACAGGCATAAGGCATTGTGCCCAGCTCAACAATTTTATTTCTTTTTAACAAGAAAAGGAGGTTTCTTGTTAAAGGAGGTACTTTTTTCCTAAGTTCTCTTCTGCTTACCGTGAGCCCAAGAGAAAAATTGGCAGGCGAAATGTAGGCAAGTACATGCCTCAGCCATGCAAAAGTAAACTACAATGGAAAAAATAAGTCGTTTGCGTTGATATAGACTACATAAACTACAAAAACCTACCTTTTAATATATTCAATTTTACAGTTCCAAAGATGTTTCCTGGGGAATTCTATGAAAAGTAAACAAAGAAATTAGAAAATTAACTAAATGAAAATAAATAAATTCCTCAACTGATGTAGCAATATGTTTTCATTTAACGCCCTTTGTATTTTTTTTTTTTTACAAATTTTTTGTAACGTTGGGCCAAAAAACATTTTTACACTTCTGTCATCTGTGTGACTAATTCAAAATTGTATATTCTTACAATTGGAACCTCTTGTATTGGTTTGTTTCAGTTTCACACCACTAAGATACAGGATGTCACACTTTTAGAAAAATCAAAATAGCAACAGAAACCCAATGAACGTGAAACTCTGTGGAGCAGTTTCATATTCTGGAACAACGGAATGTGCTTGATTTTGTCTTCATTCCATATCAAACAATAAGCACTTGTAGAGCATTTTGGGACTGGGGTCATTTTATTTGTTCTTTGTATGTGTTTTGTAAAAATCCTATGAACTGACACAACAGGTCCCAGTGGACATGTAAAAAAATGTTTTCAAAGGCCTTACCATGCATTGTAAAGTCCTAGTAAATCATGATTTTGTGCTGTGTGACCACATGATGCTATCAGACATGGAGCCCCACAAACAGGAATGGCAGAGCCTCCCTGTAGGTGACTGAAGGCCATTAAGCCATCATTTAAAAAAAGAAAATAACATGTCAAAGGGTGGCACTTCCAAAATTGTCTGAGTCTGGTTTTCTCCAGGCCACTAAATTGGTTCAGATCTAATTTTATATCCTTGAGAAGAAGGTAGGGAGAAAAAAAGAAAATTCTGGCTATTATAATAATATATTTCTAACTAAATATGATCAAGTTGGAGGTTGTGCTGGGCTGGGGAGTGACCAATCTGTTTTTTGTTTTTTTTTTTGTTTTTTTTTTGTTTTGTTTTTTAAATGCGCTCCAAGTTAATATGTCTCTAACTTCAATGTTAATATGTCCAGACTAGAGTCACTCAATATAGGCATTACTGACATCTGGGCCTGATCATTTTATTTTTTATTTTTTTGAGAGCGAGTTTTGTTCTTGTCACCCAGGCTAGAGGGCAACGGCATGATCTCGGCTCACTGCAACCTCCGCCTCCCGGGTTCAAGCGATTCTCTTGCCTCAGACTCCCAAATAGCTGGGATTACAGGCATGTGCTACCACGCTCAGCTAATGTTTGCATTTTTTTTTTTTTTTAGCAGAGATGGGTTTTCGCCTTGTTGCTCAGGCTGGGCTTGAACTCCTGACCTCAGTGATTCACCCGCCTCAGCCTCCCAAAGGTCTGGGATTACAGGCGTGAGCCACTGTGCCCTGCCAGGGCCTGATAACTTTTTATTATAGGGAGCGGTCTTTTGCATTGTATGACATTTGGCAGTATCTCTGGCTCCTACACACTCGAAGCCAGTAGTACTCCCCTAGACACACAGATGTGACAACACAAAATGTCTCCAGTCCTTGCCAGATGTCTTCCGAGGGGCAAAATATTCTGGACTATGTCTTTGCTTGTTTTCCGTGTACAAAGACAGTTTGCTGATGAGTCTATTCACTAATCCATGATTATTTTTTATTTTATTCTTTTTTTTGTTTTTGGAGGGGGTGATATTTTGGTAGAGGGAAGTCATAAACTCTTTAACTTTATAACGTCAGAATGATTTAATGCTATCAAGACACTGTTAAATAGGATCAAGAAAAGAATATATTGGGTATGTTTGACAGGCTCAAATAAGATAGAATTATTGCTTTGGGAATTGCCTTGCCCCAGCAAGTAAAATATTACCATAGTTTGAAGGGTCATAATCAAGGATTAGTATCAGTCTTATTATAGAAATACTAAAGAATTATGGAATTATTGCTACTTTTTGGTGAACTTACACATGGGGAGGGTGAAAGGAAAGGAGAAAGACAGAAAGCTGATTCAATAGCTGAGCTATTGAATATCTTCAATAAAGATAGCTAGTATTTAACTTGCTGCTTACGATGGACCAGACACAGTACCAAGCACTTAACATATGTTACTTCATCCACAAAGAACGCACTACTATTATTGTCATTATACAGATGAGGAGACTGATGTTTAGTGAGGTTAAATAATGCCGCCAGTTTCCCATCCAGAAAGAGTTAGATTTTGATTAGATTCAGGGAGACTTAGCCCCTAGTTTATAACAACCTGATGAACTGACTATGCTGGTTTACCTTTGAATTATTCATTATTAATGATAAATGTTTATCTGTCCATCATTTTAAGGTAGGTACTGACCCATCAATTCATCTGTATTCAGTAAATATAAGTTTATTTTGTTACTAATGAATCCAAACATCTTTAGGTTAGTTAATGTGATATATGCATATAAGAGTATGTGGAGGGGAAAATAACATAAAGTATTCCAAAGAAAAATACAAATAATTTCATTCATGACCACTGGTTCAGGTATTTTCATGTCATAATTCCCCTTATTACTGTAGAAAATTGAGCATATTGAAAACTTAAACCCTTGGGAAACAAAGATTACAGAATCCTCCTTTGGCATTTTGTGTGGCTGATCCACAATCTGTAGAACATAAAACAAGTATATCTCACTTTATAAATTAGGTACAATACAGGAATTTCTGGCTTATCAAATTTAGGGGGCTTATAAATATGTAATGATTTAGAACTTAAGTTTTAGTGTCAGAAACCTTTAAGTTCAAATTCCATTTTCACCACATACTTTCGAGGCTTGCACAAAGGGCCTATTTTCTTTAAGCTTCCACTTTCCTATCTATAAAATAGGAATGAAAATAGAACTCATCTCATAGGTTTCTTGTATTAGACAATCATATATAATGTACATAAGACAATGGGCACATCCTCCTTTGCAGTAAATTCTCATCAAATGGTAGTTTTATATGCATTCATGTGTCTGTGTACTTAGGCCCAGTGATTTTCAATGAGGAAATAGTAAAGTCCAATCATAGTTCCAGAGAAGGATGATTCTGCTAGCTGCATTTACCTTACTAGAAGACCCATGAAAACTCTTTCTCTTATGGCCATAACTCAATCACTGTCCCCACCTTAAGAAAAGCTGTGGCCATCGTCTGATAGCTTGGGAGGCAGGTGAAGAGGAGCTGTTGAATCTGTGGAACTCCTAAAGGCAGTACTAGTGGCCTTCTTGGTAACTGTGGTATTTTCAAGTAGAGAAGTGATTAGTGGAGGGTGAGTGGCACTCCAGAAGGGATTGTAGACTAAAGTTACCTGCTTTATATCTTCAATCATAGATGCTTCTCACCTTCTAATTAAGACCCTTGCTAACCAGGGTCTCCAGGGAACAATATTTCATGCCCTTTCCTTCCCCCAGCCCCTCTCAGAACTGTTTCCTATTGCCCAGTATTCCATTTTCCTTCTATGAATAACATAATTCTGATTTTATTTGGAAAGCCACCCCTTCCATTCTCAGCCATGTGGTTTTGGTAGCCTTGATCTCTTTCCTAACCCAAGGGGTGAGCCCCGATCAGCTTAAGCCAATTAAAATGCCCAAATCCCTGGTCAAAGTGCTTGATTTGGGATTGGACGCTAAAGACAATCATAGTCAGGAGATGAAAGAAGAATTTGCTGGAGTGTCCTCTTCTTTCCCAGATGGCAGTGTAAGAATGTGTGAGCTGTGGAACATTTATAGCCATGTTGCTATAAAAAGGCAAAATCATAGGGGTCAGGGTAGCATAAGGTACATAGATGTGCTTTGGTCATGGAATAGGCTGAGGTGGATATCCAGGCCTGCATAACTCAGCGAGTTTGGTGTGCAGGTGCACACTTCCACTTGTTATATACTCTGGGTAAGTTCATACTTGGCTCTGAGCCACTATTTCCTGTAAAAGGTATAATTGCCCTGCTAACACTGTACAGGGGCTCTTGGGGCTCAACATGGCTTGATATGGTGGGTGTGCTGGTGCCCAGAGAAAAAGAGAGAGCCAAAGCTGCCTGTCTTGCAGACAGACAGGAGGGAGTCAGGACACAACTCAGCTTGCTCGTGCCCAGAGACAGAGAGTTAAGCTGCTGACCCTGAAGGCAAGGGAGAGCCAGCCACACAGCTGTGTGTGGGAGCCATGGGTTCAAGCAGCCGAAAGAGGGCAGACGGTGTGAGAGAGCTAGTTGATGAGAGCTGTTGCTGAATAAAACCACCTGAGTGTTTTTTCTGCTCATCCATCCACTCCCCTCAACTTCAGCATGGGATGGACCTGGACAGGTAGCCATTAGGGAAGACATTTAGACTGCTGAATGACACCTAGCCTGAAATTATTTGGCATTTGGACTTTATGGTCAAGGAAGCCAGTAAATACTTTTTTTTTCTTTTTTTCCACCAGCTTCAGTTGGGTTTTCATTTACAGCTTAAGATCTCCTGATCTACCCATATTTTTTTCATAGTATCTTAATCTTTTATTATAGAACTTATACTATGTTTAATGTTATGGTTATTAACATGTCTGTATCCTGCACTGGGTTTGGAGATCCAGAATTGGTTAGGAAGGCTTATCTAGGTGACTTTCTTCTTTCTCTCCCCCTGGGACATGATGGTATTTTTTCATGCAGTCAATCCTCAGTAGAGATAATTATTGAGTAAATGAATGAATGAAAATACAACTTTAAGTCTGTTTCGGGATTAAGACAATATTTGGCAATTTGGTTTTCAAATTCCTAAACAACTAATATGTTAGATGAGTATTATTTAATTAATTTATTCTCATTTTACAAAAAAGGTAAAGAAGAGAGAAAGCATTTTGAACCATCGTTCTGATCCTGGATCACAGAAAATTGTGTGGACTCAGAGTGGAAACTGGAAATTGACCCATCTGTTACTTTTAGTCATTTTTTTGTTCCTGAAAAAATAGTATGTGATGAAGTTACAGGTGCCAGTGGGTAGCACCTTCTTCTTTGGATACACAGATAACCGGTGCCCTGAGACTTGTTTAATTCACTGGGAAAGGTGGGAATTACAGTACTCACCTCCATGGAACAGCAGGTGGATGTCTCCAAAAGCACAGGAATAGTGAGCTCTGGATGATCCTGCAGATGTCCATGGCCTTCGTTATTTTTTTATTTCTGTTTATTTTTTCATAAGAATGATTTGGTATCTGTATACAAATCCAGAGGAAACATGCTGCTAGAACAATAAACTATTTTCAGAGTGAGTTTGATCAATATTGGGCTGGAGTTGGCATGCTCTCATGTCATCTCAGAAGTGGTACAATTATTGGTTTGAGCCGAACAATAAAAGCCTCACATGGTAAAAGTAGGTGATTTCTTATGTAGTGGACACATGTGTGGCGGGGGGGCACACAGTGCAAGTAGCTACTTCATACATAGGCGTAGGTTGCCTCTGGGTAAAAGAGAAGAACAATAGTTAACTAAGGCACCCATTGCTGGTGCTATGTGGAGGTAAAGTATTTCTCTTGTAAAGGGAAAAACCCTAATCACAGCCAGTCCGTGGCTGATGTGGCTGCACTGGAGCTCATATGTTGCTGTTTTGTGAAGACTGTGCTAAAGTATCTCAGCGCATAATAACTCAAACTCCTTTTGATCACAGAGCATCTGGGGCTTCCTTATTTTTTTTTATAATGACCATTATTTAATATTTATTTAACACCTTCAAACTGATAGGTTCAATTCCCAATATAAAAAGCCACAAAATTTGTTCTGAAGAGTGGACCTAATTGACAAAGAAAATCTTAAAATAGATTACAGTCATGGTCATGGGGCCATTGGTGATGCCTCTGATGATGTCATGGATGTAGTATTGTAGTGGAAAGTTCTACCTTCAAACTGCTTGGCTGTGAGGTTGGCTGCATCACTGAGTAGCTCTGTCACCTTGGACAAGTTACTTTTTTAATATCTCAATTTCCTCATCTGAAAAATGGGATTAAAAATAGCACCTCTTTAATATCTCAGAGCAGATTAAGAGATCTGGTTATGGCATATTTAGCACAGTACTTTACCGTCATGTAGCGAGTGCACAGAACATGTTAGCTATTATTATGAAGACTTTATGTTCAGCACATTGAATCTGTAAAAGTACAGAAATAAGAGAAGAATAAATTGGTGCTTATTTTTATAGAGAGAAAGCCCTTCACAAACAAATTGGATTACAGACTTCATCTATCAATCAGCTGACCTAACACTCCTCTGGTTCCTCCCAAAACAAAAATCAACAAACACATATAATTAAATTTTGAACTGGTAGGTTGGTTTGTAAGTTTCTACCTTGAAATGACAATAGAATTTGCTGAGATGCCTGCATCCCCACTTCAGCTCTTTAAAGATGCAACTACAGTAGAATCTCCTGTGTGATATTACATCGCCTAGGGTATCTTTTAGGGGGCTGTTTTATTTTCTCCTAACTTTTCTCACTCTGTTGCTTTCCATGTAAACTAGTGCAACTTCTTTTTAATTAAAAAACATCCGAGGTCAGTTAGGAATGTCCTTGTGACTCCTTTGTGTATTATAAAATAGACCCTCTGGGGAAATGAATCATGCTATTATCTGGTTAGCTGGCTCATGCTAGTGAAAATACAATAAAAATACCCTTTCAAATAGTCTTCCACACCCTTCTTGTTCTCTTCCCCATCTAGTCTCCACATTGCTGACAGAACATGTAGTCACTTGTTCAGTATCAGCCTTTTGTATCAGCATAAAAGCTCCAGGAGGACAGGGACTATGTCTTTTTCTTCCACACTTTATCCTCAGGAAACAGTGTGGTGCCTGATTCATAGCACTATACTCATTAAACATTCAGTAAATGAATAAATGAATATCCAACTGTTAGCTGGAAAAATAAAACATGTTGAATGCCAACATCAGTTGACTTGGAAGTAGTGGGCCAACTATTGCTAAAGAACCACGCAAGCACTACTCCCTGAAGAATTTATTTGTGAACCTTAGTGGAGTGTTTACTGGTCTAGCAGGAGATAAGAGAGAACAAGCATAAAAAGTGAGTCATTAAAGTTAGAAATTTTAATAGCAATTTGCTATTTAAATGTGTGTTGACTGATGACTTAAAATTGATGAATCATATTTTTGAGTATCAATTACATTTCATTTTTATTAGAATTTACACAGAACCAGAACTGGAATGGACTACAAACACACAACATTTCTCCCTTCAGATATTCCATCAAAAGAATGGTTCATGTAAATGAAAGTGAACCAGTTGTGTTAACCCAACTTAGTAATAGCCTTACATTGCCCTTTGTTCATGTTGTAATGGAAATTGTTTTTTCTCATTATATGTGTAATACATACCCAATGATTATGAAATATCAACAAATACAAATATTCCCCTTCCAAAAAGGAAAGAAATATCTTGTTTAATTTTACCCTGAGATAACTTAGATTAATAATTGAAATTATATCATCCTACTCATATATGTATTTTTAGCAAGCAAATTATACCAAAATTCATGTTAATTTTTTAAATCTTCTATTCTAGGTATAGTATCTACATTGAAATCAAACTATATAAAATATTAAGAAAATGAAAATTTCATGTAATCTTATGCCCTAGTGCCATTCTACATAAAACTTGATGCATAGACCTATGATGATATGTTTCCATTACTGGTTTACTAGGAGATAAGTAAAGAGAGAATTCACATAAAAAGTGAGTCATTAAAGTTAGAAACTTTAATAGCAACTTGCTGTTTTAATTGTATTTTTGTCACCAGAGAATTAGAAATAATAATAATAACTTTAAAAAAATCTGGCTCTTCACTTCAGATAGATGGAGAAGCACTGGACTAGTGAGAATTTTATTTATATTAGTTCAGATCATTTTCAATCCATGTGTTACTATAGCTATATCTTTATCTAGAGCTATATATTTATCTATCTATATCGTGTATATAAATATACACACACATCTATCTATATACACAGATACATATATTAATTGACAAGGTATGTTTATTTAAAATACATACAAATATATACAAATATATTTATTGATTTTTATACTTATGGGGCAAATAGTTTTCAATCTTCAAAATAGCTGTAGAAGTTTGTTATAATGTTTATCTATTTCTCAAACAGGTGTCTGTTTATAAACTTAGTAGCACATTTTCAGCAGAGGAGAGAAGCACTGGTAAATTTTCAAACTGAAATATGCATTCAGAACTTACAAGAAGACAAAAAAAAACCTTTGAAATAATTTTAGAGCTGAGAATCCTAAGAGTGGGCTCAAAGAGTCAATAAAATCTTATCTTGTAGTTGAGGATACTAAGATAAAGAATGGGTAAGTTTTGGTTATTTGTTTTGTTTTGTTTTGTTTTTGAGACAGAGCCTCCCTCTGTTTCCCAGGCTGGAGTGCAGTGGTTCGATCTTGGCTTGCTGCAACCTCCATCTCCCAGGTTCAAGGGATTCTTGTGCCTTAGCCTCCCTAGGAGCTAGGATTACAAGCGTGCACCACCATGCCCAGCTAATTTTTGCATTTTTTAGTAGAGACAGGGTTTTCCCATGTTGGCCAGACTGGTCTTGAACTCCTGACCTCAGATGATTTGCCCTCCTTGGCCTCCCAAAATGCTGGGATTACAGGCGTGAGCCACTGCACCCAGACAAGAATGGGTAAATTGTACAAGTTGTGTAAGTTGGCATTGTGTCAACTTGCCAACTTGTGTGTTGACATTGTTAGATTCATGACCGGATTTCAAGTCTCCAGGGTCCCAGACCAGCACTTTTTCTTTTCTCTCTTCTACTAAGGAATTGACTGTGGAATATCTGTTAATTGTAGATATTACCATATGGTCCCTCCTCCTTGTAACAATAGGTGTTGGTTTCAAAGATGGAAGTCAGACATGGGGTCAAGGGCAGGTTATCCTTAGGGACAATCACAGGTGATTATGTAGACTATTCTACTTTGACCAGGCATACTCAATAAAAATTCCCAGAAAATTCTTAGGAAACCCAAGTTAACTCTGTATAGCCAGACAAGGTAATGCAGGTATTGAAACACATTTTTCCAATAATTTATTTGACACTTCCTTTTGCTTCATGTGAAGGCAGCCCTAAATTCTGCACTGGGACAAACAGTTGAGTCACTGATGTTGCTTAATATAGGCTTGTTCTATAGAAGAAAAAAGTTTTGCCTGTAAAAACCTGGCTTGCACGCTTCTCTTAGTTCTCTCTGAAGTTTTACATTTATGACAAGTTATCCATTTTTCTCTATTTTCCCTCTCCTCTGAAAGAAAACCAATATCTATATATATTAGGTGACAATTCTGGTAGATAAATTTGACATATAATCCCACTGATTTATTTTATTTTAAATCTGCAATAAGAACTCAAATAATCAGTCAAGAGACATTTTTTTTCCCTTTGCCTGCATTGCTCTATGAGATAATGATGAGACCAAGCTGATTTATCTCAATTCTGAGGGGCTTTTTATCAGCCATACCTGTATCATCCGGTAGCCATCTGAAATGTTTCACATTAGGTCTAACTGCAATACAGTCAACCATCTGATATAGATCATTAATCTCACACTTCAAAGGAAGGAGAATTTCTGTGGGAAGTTTTCACATCTGGTATTCTACTTGCTGATTTTTTTCATCCAAATCCTGATAATTGATTGCCAAATCTCTATCATCGCATACAAGGCCCAGCGCAAAGAAAATAAAGTTGTGTTTTTTTAAGTCACTTTGTATTTAAAAGAATGTATAACACTGATTCTTTTTTAAAGCAATATATAGCTATTTGCATAAGAAAGTCAGAAGATATAAAAACTAAATGACAAAAGAAGTTATCTGTGAAAGAGAGGATTATAAGGGTTGCTTGCCTTTTCTGTTTGCATTTAAATTTTTTCTGCAATAACTATTATTACTTGGATAATTTAAAGTTAAGTTTTTAAGAACTAGAGTGTGTATAATTTCCATTATTTAAATAATAAACAATTTAATGCAAAGATTACTTTTATTTAAGGGGAAAATGACTGTGCTTAGTAATTATTAAACATGTGGTACTTATAATAGGGAAGGAATAAAATATATTTGAACTTTGTATTTGTATTCAACAAATCTGGGTTAAAAACTAGGCTATATAATATTGGTAAGACTACCAGATAAAATACAGGACACCAGATTAAATTTGAATTCCAGATCCCAATAGATGACTTTTTAATATAAAAAAATTGAGAACATATTTATATTAAATTTTTTTTGTTGTATATTAGCAATTCAAATTTAACTTAAAGTCCACTGTTTTTATTTGCAAAAATTGGCAACTACAAAAATTGGATCTCAGTTTTGTCCTGTGTCACATGGAGAGAGTTTCACTCAGATCATTGGTTACTCTGAGGATTATAGGAGAACACCATCATAGATAGATTTTCTGTGAAGTTACCAAAGCTTGCACTTTACCTCCTCTGCATGGCCTACATGCGCAGTCTTATACATAGTTTTATATTTATAAATTTCTTAAACCTTCTCTTTGCCCTTAATTATATAAGCTTTGGGACTCTCAAAACTTCCATCTGCTTTTGGAAAACATATTACTGTTTACCTATTAGCTTGCACATAGATGGCACTCAGTAAGTCCCCTTTTCTAACAATAGGGATGCTATGAAGTTAATTCCTCTCTTGTGAATAAGACAGGTGACAGCCAAAGGGCTGTCCTCACATTAGACTTCTGTATCCCTAAGTTCCAAAGTGCCATCCTCTAAAATGTGGCACAAGTCTCCCCTCTATCCCCAGATTGACAACACCTTCCCCATACTTTGTGAATGGGGAAGCATTAAGCATCGATATTTCCAGAAATTGACAGTTTGGGGCTCCTATTTGATGAGAGCTTTGGAAAGTCTGTAAATAATAATAAGTGATCCTGACTGTTTGCTACACAGCGAGTTACTCTACTGAATTTGCAATAAAGGCTGCTCAGGGCCTTAGGCAGCAGACTCCATTCCCATGAACTTAGCTGCTATACAAACTGTCAGACTCCATCATCTCTCCTGGAATCAGGCACACATATGTAGATGACCAGGCATTTCAAACTCATTAATCACTAGGAGCTTACATTAAATATGATAAAGGCAAAGAATCCATTCCCTCAAATTTGTGCAATGCTGTCATTTTTCCCTCTTCTTCCCAGATATCCTGCTTCCCACTAATAGCTACCAATCACTCAGTGTCTACTTCATAAGGAACCATGAGAAAAATTCCTCATGCATCTCAGGAACAGGAACAACTGTGCTGTCTCTCAAAGCAGTGTGATTTTGGCCAGCAACATGAGTAGTCTCATGACTAATTGTGCTTTCAAACTATATTTGCCTGGATTATTAGCATAGTCTCTTTCAAAATTACCACCAACATGCAGGAACCTATCAGAACCCTAAGACCAGTATGGCAGGCACCAACATTACTGCTTCAATATATATTTTCTTCCAGCCTATCTTTCTTCTTGCTTTAATTTCCACAGATTGGTCTGTTGTTCTTCCACTGGTATGTATATATTTCTGGAGACTACCTCAAGTTCTCTTTTCAAAGGAGAAGTATTACATAAATACATACATAAATAAATATTTATTTAGCAGCCCTGAGGGAACATTCTGGTTAAATCTTTGGTCAGGACTTATTTGTATCAAGAGCATTGGAGGTCTGACTTTCCCAACTTAATTCTCTAGCATCATGTGGAGGTGCAAATGGTAGGTGACATATTATTTGCTAAAATTTTAGTATGAAAAAATATGATTCCATTATATAGGAGGTAAACAAAAAAGTAAAATTGGACTTAATTTAGTTTGGCAGTTATATTAATAAGATGGAATTTGAGTGTTAGTTGAAGGGATAAATTTCGATTTATGAGGTACTGGAGTAGGTCAAGAAATGTTTTCTTTTCAGTTATTACCACCCCTGGCTGGAGGCAAGTCTAGAAGTGGGGTGTGCAAGGACAGAGCTGATGGCTCTTTATGAGTGCCCACAGAAATATAATTATATGAATTCCAAGAAACTAGTAGCCTTCCTTTGTTGGCAGCCAGGTAAGTCAACAGAGACTCAGGAGGGAGTCTACTCTTGGTTTGGGAAAAAACTTAGACCAAAAAAATGAATCATAGTAGAAAAGAGACCAGAGAGAGGGTTGTTTGCCTTCCCTCATGAAGAAGAATTAGTTTTCAGTACCCTGCTGAAGAAAAACAGGATTCTTTGCATTCATACATGCATTTTTCCTCCTTTTCTCAGGTCAATTACTCTGGATATCTCTTACAGAAGAATACTGCTATAGCACACTTGCTATACATTTTATTTAGTGATAATCCCTCAGTACTTACAAAGAGTTCCTGCTATTCTGACTATAAAATACATTTTTAATTGTTAAATTTTATATTAAAATTTTTAAAGTAACCTGAAAAAATGCATTTTGGAAAGTGTTTGGAAAAAGTACATTTTGGAAAGTGTTTGGAAAAAGTACATTTTGGAAAATACCATTATAGAATGACATGAATTTTAATGCTGCTTTGTGTTGTGTTGGCAATACCTGAATCTGCAATTGAGAAGGTAATGGATCTTTCATAATCTCGGGGCTATTAATTGAATATGAGACTTGCATAAAAAAATTTGCATCTTGGAACTTGAGCATGGAACCGCTCTGAGTATTGTATTCTTTCACTCCATAAAAAGGATCATTTTTTAAATGGACTAGTTCTTTGAAACTACATTGGGAGGAAAGAAAATTCAAAAGAAAACATTTGTAAAATTAAACCAATGGACTATTGATCTGCAAAGAATATTTGCTCAAAAAGGTGACAAAAATCAACATGAATTTTGGTTGCCAAGACCTTTTTCCAGCTTTTCACAACAGGTGCTTTCAGGGCTTTGGCAGAGTTTGACACATGCACCCAGCCTGCCAGCTCTGTGTTCAGGCGCTTGTGTAAGCACTGGACTCATACAAGGGTGTCCCATGTTGCTCATTTATGGAATCACAGCAAAAGTTTTACCTTCCTTCCTCTTCCACTATTATCACTGTACGTATTGTGAGATGAACATTGTCATATACTAAAATTTACATACAACTGTATTTTTTGTTAACAGAGACCAAAAGGGGATATAATAAGAAAGCACAGTAACTTATTATATTTTCCTAGCAGTCTTAATAAAAAAGCAAGGTAGGGCCAGGTGTGGTGGCTCATGCCTGTAATCCCAGCACTTTGGGAGGCCGAGGCGGGCAGATCAAGAGGTCAGGAGATAGAGACAAGCCTGGCTAACACTGTGAAACACTGTCTCTACTAAAAATACAAGAAATTAGCCAGGCGTGGTGGCACACGCCTCTAGTCCCAGCTACTCGGGAGGCTGAGGCAGGAGAATCGCTTGTACCCAGGAGACAGAGGTTGCAGTGAGCCCAGATTGTGCCACTGCACTCCAGCCTGGGGAACGCTGCAAGATTCCATCTCAAAAAAATAAATAAAATAAAATAAAATAAAGGAAGGTGGAAATGTCCACTTCATCGCTTATTCACCTCAGAGATATTATTACTAGGTTGAGGCTGAAGATTAAGGGTGGAAGTTGATGGTGGTGGTTGACATGTAACTGCCTGAAGTCTGAATAGGGAGTTAATTTTGCAAATTAACCACTATGACTCCACAGTCTGCACTGAGACATTCACTGGCACTTTCGGTTCATTGTCCTTGGACCCCTTCTGTCCAATTTCCAGGCCAGAATTGAAGTTTGAAAATTGCTGGTAGACTACTATAATCTCTATTTCAGGGAAAGTAAGAATGAGTGCCAATATGAAAGGAGAATCTCCCCTCCATACTCAGTAACTTTCTTCTTTATATAGATTGATAAAGCAGGCTTCTTTTGTAATTACTCACTCATTAGTGTAATTCAGTTGCTGGCACAGATCTTATTTAAGCCCCGTTGACATAAAATGGACTAGCCTCTATGACAAAAGTTCTATCAGCAGATATATAAATATATTTCACTGAGATTAGATCTTCATGATAACTACAAAGTAAAAGGCTGTGAATTGTTATGTTACATTAGATATGAGAAAATTGAAGTTCTATTAGTTTAAATGACTTGTCTCGGTCAATTAGAGTAAAAGCTGCAGAGTTGAGACTCAAGCCCTGCTAGGTGTTCCACCTGCAAATACTATGCTCCTTCATCTATATTATGCAATCTCCTCTTCATTAATAGATAAGACAGTAAAATAGTTATTTTACTGGCTGCCGTTGTGGCCAGAAGTTGACATTTCTCTATTGAAAATTGTTCACACTGAATATACACCCTCTGAGAAGTTACTCTGGCATTGAATTAACCTGCACTGCTTTAACTTTTCCACTTTTTCCCCAACTTTTACATTAACATCAGAAACTAATATCGATATTAAGAACATAAATGTAATCACGTATTTGAACATATTTCAAGGGCTACTGAAGAAGCCTCCCTATTTTAGGATAATTATCAGAGTTCCACTGGAGTTGTCTCAGTGTAGGAAGTTCCATAGCTAGTCTTCGTAGATTGGGGTTATCAGCAGTCTTCAAACTTGGGGGTCACAGCATCCCAGAAGGGGCTCTTACTCTAGCCCTGGCTGATTCCAAAGATACAAGAATGTTTAATGCAAGAAACAGTTTTAGAAAAATGAGACAAATTATATTAAAATTTGCCTTAAGTTCACATTTATTTACGTGAACTCTTTGGCATAAGGCATTTAATACTCTCTTTAAAAAACATGGATGTGAATAAGTGAAGTAAAACATATACAGGGAAAAAGGATTCCAAGTTATTGCAGATAATTACTTTTCAGGTCAATTTTTGTTTCTTTAAACCACTCACTTATCCACAGGAGTCAAGGCTTTGACTAACACAAAGTCTAACACTAGAATTTGAAAGCAGATTTTATTCATTTGCATAAAAGATAAAGCCTGCCACCAAGAAAGGATTTTGTCTTTCTTATAAAGAAGCCAACATTACCCTAAGCATAATAAGTTTTGAACACTAGGTTTCTTGTTTGTAGATTGTATGACTAATATGAAAGACAATTACTAAATAGTATAAACTCAAGTTACATCCTTCTATCCTCTCATTTCTCAATATCTTCAAATAAAACAATGCCATTTTGGACACAGGCTAATGGAACTGGAATGTGCTTCAGGGCAAAGAACTTGGTAAGCAAGGAAAGTCATAAAATTATGCCTTTTTTTTTTTAAATTAAGAGAGACTAATGGTGCACTTTTCTGTTTAAGATATGCCAAAAATGAAATTAGAAGATGTGTTGTCTAAATTTTTACTCCTTCAGAAAGCATTTATTTTTCTCATACTTTCTGTTTGAAGTGTGAGTACTATGGTGTCACTTAATTCAAAGCTATTTTTATTTTTGTAATTTGCAGCTAAATCTGATCCCAAAAGATGGTTGTTAAGGATGAACGTGGCTCTTTCCACTGAATTTTCAGTAAAATAATTATAATGGGGATTGATTGGTGGATTAACATAAAAATTAAAATACAAAATCCCCTTGTTCTTACATGGCAAAATAAGGTAAAATCTCTTATTCTTAACTGCCTTTTCCTGAAACAGTGTATAATTCCACCATTTGTTCTCTTTAAAAGAAAGATTTGGGCTAGAGAGAGACAGCTTAAACTCGTCTCATCTGCTTGCACCGCTCTCCAAGTAGGTAATTGCAGAAAGAAAAGACAATTCTTTGATCTCAGCGAGGTGCTAATTTGTAAGATTTTTGAGCTGTTTGGGCCTTAGGAAGCAGGGATCAGTACGTAAACAATGGCATTTATCTGGCAGCCTATTACTGACACATTACTATCTCAGTACTTATTCATTTACACTGGTGTTTGAAGACAGGACTATGTGTCAATAAAGGAATTAGACCAGACACCTCAGTCCATCAGGTTTATCTCAGTTTGCTGACAGGAACAGTAGGTGACATTAAGCAACAGAAAACACTTCAAAGTTTTCTATCCTTGGTTTTGCAATGAAGACAAACAACATTTACTGCTTTAGCAGCAACAAACAATGAGCGTAAGACTGCAGAGGGAAGATGAAAGAGCACACCAAATTATCAAACACAAAGCCTGCCCCTACCCCATTTCTACTCATCCCCTGAATTTCATTAGAGCGATTTTTTAAAAAGAGCTTCCAGTGATAAGTTGTGTTCATTTGGACCTCTTAGAAGACAACTCTCTTGAGAAGGACGGTAGGAAATGAATGAATAAGAAAATTTTACTTGACTGCTCAGTAGCTACTTTTTTTTTTTTTTTTTTTTTTTGACCAACTTTTCTTTTAAGTTCCAGGGTACCTGTGCAGGATGCGCAAGTTTGTTACATAGGGAAACGTGTGCCATGGTAGTTTGCTGCACAGATCAACTCATCACCAGGTATTAAACCCGGCACCCATTGGCTGTTCTTCCTGGTGTTCTCCCTCCCACCCGCCACAGGCCCCAGTGTGTGTTGTTGCCCCCGATGTGTCCATGTGTTCTCATCGTTAAGTTCCCACTTGTAAGTGAGAACATGCGGTGTTTGGTTTTCTGTTCCTCAGCAGCTACTCTTAATTAAATATTTCAATATTCATTTATTTAAACATCTTTTCAATAAACAGTCAAGGTGTGTCCACTATAAACTAGACCTGAATAAAGATGATACTATTACTTTTACAGATTCCTGGAACTATGAAAGGTAACCTGAAGTTATAATACAGCACCATTTTAGGCAAATGCAAGGTTGTATTTGAGGGGCTGTGGAAATAATGTAGATGAACTGTGTCTCAAAGGGATTGCCAAATGCTCAAATGGATTGGGAAATGTTTTTCAATTAACATGTAAATTGAAAAACACTTGAAAGAAATAGAAATACTTTCCTGCATCATCAAATAAAAATTCCTCTCAGATTTCTTCCTCTGTACATCTCAATTTGGAATGATTTACCAGTGTTTGGGTATGCTTTACATACAATTTTGTTAAAATTTTGAAATACAGATTAATTAGCTTATTCAGTAAATATTCATTGAATGAATGCTATAGCACTCCTTGTTCTAGCCCGACACAGTGCAGAGAACAAGACAGTCTAGATCCTTGTTTTTATGTGGGATGGAAAACAATGAACTGAAAATGTGATGCTGAAAATTACATAAAGGGAAAGAACAAAGTGGTGGGATGAAGAGTGAATGGAAGGAGGTGGAAGTAACATTAATAAAATTGGTACTGTAAACTGAGTGGTCATGAAAAAAACTGTAATGATAGGAAGTAATCATGAAGTAAAAGGAACATTTAGGCAGCGGGAAGAACAGATAGGACAATATATTGACATGCTGGAAAAACAAAGGGCTGGACAATATATTGACATGCTGGAAAAACAAAGGGCTGGACAATATATTGACATGCTGGAAAAACAAAGGGCTGGTCTAGAGAAGGGATAGTGAACGAGGGAGAGAGTGAGGTAGCAGATGAAAGCTGGAGAGGAAAATGGGGGGGAGGCTATACTGAGGAAGGGAGGGGATATTAGGAGATGAAGGCATAGACATAAAGGAGATCAATTTGTAGGTGATTTCAAGTATTGGTAATAATTTTAGAACATACTCTATTTAGAAGGTATTCTAGTTTTGCTCAACCCATATGCAGCATTTGACCTTGTTAATTTCTTCTTCCTCATGGAAACCCTTTGCTGCTTGGCTTTCAGACACCACACTCTCCTGGTTACCTCCATCTTCACTGGCTGCCCCTTCTCAGTCTCCTTTGCTGGCTCTTCCTCATCTTCCAGTTTACAATGGAGTGTCTCAGGGCTCCGTCTTCAGACTTCTTCCCTTTTCTATTTACATTCACTTCCTCCATGATCTCACTCAGTCTCACAGCTTCAAATAACACCTGTAACAGAATGACTACCAAAATTATATTTCCAGCCTCTACCTCTCCTTTCAAATCCACATTTAAACATCCAACTGCTTACTTGGCATCTTGGCTTGGATGTGCAATCTGCATCTCGAATGCATCCATCCTAAAACCAAGTTTCTTGATATTCTCCCCTAAATCTCTTCTTCCCTTAGACTTCCTTATTTTAAGTAATGGCTGTTCCAGACTTTCAGTTGATCAGACTAAAAACCCTGGATCCATCCTTTCTCCCTCTGTGCCCCCTCCTCACAGATGCTGAGCATGGTTTTGGCTCACCCAGTTCTAACATTTCACCTAAAGTAGAGCAGTAGAGTTCTAAGTGGTCTCCCCACCTTGGCCTTTGTTCCCCTTCAGACAATCCTCATCACAGTAGCCTGTGTTCCTTCTAAACCCTAAGCCAGAGCCTGTCTCTTCCCTGCTCAGCACCGTACTCAGAGTCTACAAGGACTCAGGCCCTCCCTAACCTAGACTCTGTCATCTCTCTAACATCATCTTGAATTCTCCCCACCTCTCTCACTCTGCTTCTTGCTGTTCCTGCACTTGCTTTTTCTGCTCCGTGGAATGCTATTACCCTCAAACTCCACCTCCTTTCTGACTCACCTTCTTCAGGTCTTTACTGAAAAGGCATCTTCACAATGAGGTCTTTGCTGACAACCCTATTGAAAGTTGTAATGCCTCCAAACCCCATCTCCTTGCCTAGCTCCCTGCTTTATTTTTCTCCAAAGCATTTATCACTATTTAGCATGCTATCTGATTCACTTTTTTTTGGCTTATTATCTATTTCCCTTCATTAGAGTGTAAG
The DNA here is from genome assembly GCF_029281585.2 of Gorilla gorilla gorilla. Lineage (NCBI taxonomy): Eukaryota > Metazoa > Chordata > Mammalia > Primates > Hominidae > Gorilla > Gorilla gorilla. The sequence goes on along the minus strand of NC_073232.2, from coordinate 63,212,764 downwards.
TTATATTTGGCAGGGATTTTTGTCTGTCTATTCACTGCCATCTCCCCAGCAATGAGAATAGTGCTGGGAACATACTAATCAGATACTAGTATATGTCAAATTAAAAAGTGGGAATCTGTGCAAAAACTTAAAAGCAGGAGGTGACAAAGTCTGACTGTGCTTTGAGATGATCATTCTGACCACTCTGTAGAGAATGGATTGGGTGCAGCAGGGATTGGAGTTGAAAATGTAAATAGAAACACCATTTAGGAAGCAAGAGCAGTAGTCCAAGTAAAAGGTAATGGTAGCTGGGACTAAGTGATATTAGTAGAGATGAGGAGAAGTGGATGTGTTCAAAATTTGTTTAGGGGGCTGGCTTAATAACATTTATAATTACTTTACAGCCAGAATACTTCTGGTTATTTCTATGTTGAACACAGCTATACAGCTTCTCAACTCTGATTGCTTTTTCTCCTTATACAAAGAATACTCAAATGAATGCTAATAAACTGGTTCTTGTTGGAGAGAGTTTAGGCAATGATCTAAGATGGCTCCTAGATTTTCAGCTTGAATTACCTGGTAGGTGAAGGTATGATTTACTGAGAGAGAGATAAGGGTAGGAAACAATTTTAGGAATTATTTCATTTGAGGTACCCCTTAGACATGGAATAAATGACAAAAAGGCAATCGGTTATATAAACATACCCTACAGTAGAGAGGTCAACTATAGTGATACAAATTTGAAAGTCATAATGTGTAAATGGTTTTTAAAACTGTGGAACTAGATAAGCTAATGCAAGAAGAAAATCAAGATGGAAGAGAAATGAGGGTTCTGGAACATACCAGCATCTAGAAATTGAACAGAGGAGTCCAGCCAAAGAGGCTGAGTAGGAACATTCTGGAAGCATGGCATTTATTGAGAGGAAATTTTATTCCCCTCATTAGTAAACATGAATTACAAAAAATAGTAATTATTGTATTTTGAATTTTGTATTTAGAAAATGGTGATTTGTTTTTTCTCATTATCTTTCATTTTGCTTCTTCCCACAAAGCCTAAAAGGACTAAAATATTTGCTATTTTGTCCTCATAGAAAAAGTTTGCTGACCCTGCTTTAGACTATTTTTTTTTAACGCAAGGTCTCTGTCACTCAGGCTGGAGTGCCGTGGTATGATCACAGCTCACTGTAACCTTGACTTCCCAGGCTCAAGAAATTCTTCCATCCCAGCCTCCCAAGTAGCTGGGACTGCAGGTGCACACCACCATGCCTGGCTAATTAAAAAAGAAAACTTGTAGAGAGAGGGTCTCCCTATGTTGCTCAGGCTGTTCTTGAACTCCTGGCCTCAAGTGATCCTTCTGCCTCAGCCTCCCAAAGTGCTGGGATTACAAGTGTGAGCCACTGCACCCAGCCTAGACTAATTCTTTCACATTGCTGAAAGATAAACTGAGACCTGGAAATTTTAGCTTGCTTTTCAGGGTTACCCAGAAGGAGGTCTATGACTCAAAGCCAGGCCTGAACATCTGGTTGCATTTCTATTCCAATATGCCATTCTGTATCTCTGTTGTGTACACAATAGGCTAGCAAATATTTATCTCATAAAATTGGAAAGAAACTTAATTATATTATTGAAATGTTTTTTCAATAAAATACTTAATAAATGCAACAACATTCCAATAGCAGAATATACTTGATTAATAGGATGTAATTTAGTGTTAATTAAAAGACAGCCATTTGACTTACTTAATTTAAATTCCATTGAGAGAAAGCTATCTGTCTGACTGAACTTTTAAATTTTTTTAAATAGTGTAAAGGATTATGAAAATTACCCAAGTAATTAATGTCAATGAATGGTGTGCAATCCTAAATGTTTAGATAGGTATCTTTTCTTGCTTGTACCTCAAACCAGAGAATTAATAATAGGTACCAGGGTAAGGTGGGAAATCATTTTGGGCTTGGGAATTAGTAGTTGGTACCATTCTTTTCTGTCGTTCTACATTCTCCAAATGTCTTCATTCCTCACACACTCAAAACTTACAAATTTCCCATAACCACATTTCTCATACATTTACCATTAATTTTTTTGTATTGTCGTTAAATGCACACAGCATAAAATGTGCCATCTTAATAATTTTTAAGTGTGGAATTCAATAATGGTAAGTATATTCACGTTGTTGTAAAGCCAATCACCAGAAACTTAATTTTGAAAACTGAAACTCTATACACATTAAGCAATGACTCCTCACTTTTTCTTCCCACTGGTCTCTGGCAACCACCATTCTGTTTTCTGTTTCTATGAATTTGATGGCTCTAGTTACCTAATATAAGTGGAATCAAACAGTATTTATCTTTTTGTGACTGACTTATTTCATGAATGTAATGTCCACAAGGTTTATCCATATTGTATCACAGGTCAGAATTTCTTTCTTTTTTAAGGCTGAATAATATTCTGTTGCATGTATTAAATGTACATCATATATTGTTTATCCATTCATCTCTTGACAGACATGTAGGTTGCTTCCACCTCCAGGCGATTGTGAATAATGCGGCCATGAATATCGGTGCACAACCATTTCTTTTATAACCTGGATTACATGTCCTCAACTCTCACTGCTTTTCTCCTCAGAGCATTTAAACTATTTTTCATGATATTTTTGATTCATGAGAATGATCTTTAAAGAAATGAAGAGAAGGCGCCTCTCCATTAGGAGTGTTAAGCAAGTGTAGGAAACCCTCCCTGTAAATGTCTTTTTGTGCTGCCTTGACTAAGATTGGGGTACCCATCCCTGGACCATTCTAAAAACCCAATATTATTGAAGAAAGTATGGAAAGAGAAAGGGGCCCAGCATCAAGAAACACGTGTATAGGCTAATTGGGTAGATTTATTAGCACATGGTAGAAACGTGTATAGGCTAATTGGTAGATTGGGTAGATTTATACCTGAGTCCCCAGGAAGCTATTGCAGGAAGACACTTTTAATAAATTGCTCATGTTTAGTAGTTGGCTGCAGGCAGGGCACAGTCTTGAGCACCTGGCTAGGGAACCAAAAGTTAGACCAATGTGCTTAGAAAGTAACAAAACTGTACATTTTTATAAGTACAGCATTCATTATAAGCAAAACTTATAAAACTTTGTAAATCTGAATTTATTATGAACTAGCCATAGAGGAAGCCTCTTTGTGATTAGAAAGATGTGAATTTGAGTCTTGGCCCTCCTGCTAGCTATGACTTTTGACAAACCACTGAGCTACACTGAGCCTCCTATTCCTCACCTCTTATACAGAAATAATAATGCCTGCCTTGTGGGCTTATTTTGAGTACTGCAATACAGATAACATTCAGTAAATGGTAGCTCTTTTTTCTACTTTGATATCTACAATTGTTAATGATAGAGGCTGAAGGTCAGGCTAAGGAAACCCTCCTTTTCTCATGGGAACACACAAATTATCAATGCAAAAGAAAAATTTTAGTACTAGTAAAAATTGAAGTCCTTCTAACTTAACATACACATACATGGAATCATAGATGTTACAAAAATGTATCCATTATAAATGTCTTTTCTTCTGAAACTTTAGATGCTAAACATAGGTACTCTTGAAAAAATACACATATTCCAGGTTTGTGAGTAATTCAGTATTTATAAAGCTGGTATTTAGACATTAATGTCATTTGGAGAAATGGTACTTTTCATTCTGTCTGTGCTTGGATTAATGTTATGCATCAGAGTCTAAGAATCCCCTAAATAAATACCATATATTTCTGAATGTTGACTTTCTGATTCTGCAGCCAATCCTTTTAATGAATTTCAATGCACAATTCAGAGTCAGCATCCTATTTCCTAAAAGCCCATAGTCAAATTGTGGACAGAGTTTCCTTAATGTGTTGAGGGTCCTAGTAAGGCACATACAGCTTGTTAGTTGCTAATTGCTCCTATTCAGGAATGAATATTACTCAGGTTTTTTTTTTTTGTTTTCTTTTGTTTTGTTTTTTTGAGACAGCGTCTCGCTCTGTCCCCCAGGCTGGAGTGCAGTGGCACAATCTCGGTTCACTGTAACCGCCGCCACCCGGGTTCAAGCAATTCTCCTGCCCCAGCCTCCCAAGTAGTTGGGATTATAGGCATATGCCACCACGCCTGGCTAGTTTTTGTATTTTTAATAGAGACGGGGTTTCACCATGTTGGCCAGGCTAGTCTTGAACTTCTGACTTCAGGTGATCCACCCGCCTCCCAAAGTGCTGGGGTTACAGGTGTGAGTCACGGCACCTGGCCTCAGAGTATTTTTAAGAGAACGGTAAACACGAGTGTAGGAAAATGCAGGGAAATGACCCTTGAAAATGTAAATTTCTCTGGACCTGCTGTCCATGTCTCTGCTCCTGTGTCTCCTTACAACCAATGTTTCAACCTTTTGGAGGAACAGAATGGATACAGATTACCTGTTCCATGTTCGTCAAGAATGGGAAAGTATTTTTATGGGGAATGTTGATTCTCATACACTTCAAGTCCAATTAATCACCCATCTACATCGCAAGAGGGAAGGCTGCCTTGATCATCAATGAACTATATTCCTTTATGGGTATTCAGGTATTGTCTAAGAAACTGAAAGGGGCAGAATGGGACTTCATAAATAAATATGTTTATCCAACATATGTGTGTTGAACACCGACATATGTTCTACCATCATGGTGAGACACAGTGATGTGTAGCCTGAAGTCCCATCCCAAAGTTTCTTAGTATTATGAGAGAGAAGATATACATAATTATAGCTAATACTTATTGGGCACTTACTAAGGACATTTACGTATATTAATTTGTAATCTGCACAACAAGCTTTGAAGTTGGTACTATTAGTCTTCCCCCTCCCCATAATATTGAGGCAGCAAGGATTAGTCCTTGCTCAGGGTCACATAAATAGCCAGGAATTAAATCTCAGGAAATCTGACCCTTCAAAACATAGTGATTCTCTTGCACACACACAAAAGCACATTGGCAAAAAGTGACGGATATCAGAACATGGGAAGATATATTGAAATTGAGTTTCAGAAAAGGTATCCAGAAGGCTGACCTTCAAATGGGGCTTTGAATATTAGATAAGACCTGGATGTGAGGAGGAAAGTGAGGAACTGGAAAGGTTGGTAAAAGATCAAGGTCTGTAAAGATACAGAAATTGCTATGGAGCATAGCATGCATGAGAGATTGTTGATCGTGAAGAGGCAAGTTGCTCCAGCCCATAGAAGACTGTGAAATGCAAGAGTTAATGATTATTACTTTATTTGGTAGGTAAAGGGCAGCCAGTGAAAAAATCCTCAACAGAAAATGGACATATTTTGAAGTGGTTCTTTAGGAAGATTAAGCTATATGTTTGCAGATGGAATTAGTGGAGAGACAGACTGAAGGCAGGGAAAAGTCAGGATGCTATTGCTTACTTAAAAGTTAAAATCCTAACTTAAAAGTTAGGATTGCTATTGCAAAGAATAATAAAGGTTTAAGCTAGAACATTGTTAATGCAGACTGAGAAAGAGATGGATATCAAAAAATACAGATGAGATACAGTATCAACAGAACTGGACACAGTAGCAGATTTCAGCAGAACAGTTCCTGAAAGGAGCCTCGAAAGATGTACTTGGTTTCTATTAGGTAGAAAGGAGGTAGGCAAACATTCTTAGTGGAGAAAATAAGCAAATATTAGTTTCTGTCTTTCTTCAACTATTTTGAGAATACCCAGCCTTCAGAATCCTGCCCTGGCACTGACTAGGATTTCTGTCATATCAGTCTTGACCTCCCCTAAAATGATTATGAGCTATCCAGTGGGTACTCATTATAGACCTGACGATTTTCAAATGGAGAGAATAACTGTGGATTATTGGAAGTTATATATTCATGTCTCCTACATAATTAAATGATTTTTAATGCTGAATCAATGTTGGGTTTTTTTAAATTTCTCTTTTTTTTCCTTTTATTAAAATCAGAAAAGTCTTTCAGAATGATTACTGATTCAGATATTTTAAGGGATTAAAAGTTTTTTTTTTTTTAACACTGTTCTACTGTTAGAAGTTAAAAGAAATCATGTAACTATGGCTAATATTTATCCTACACAGATTGCTTTTATGAAAGCATCTTTGTATGTGTAAAAGTGCTCAAAATTGGGAAAATACTTATACATCAGCCACCTGGTTAGAGTGGCTACAGAATATACAAGCATATAAAGGCTATTTTATGTATTTTACATTTTTAAAATAACATCTATTACTTGTGGTTAGTGATCTTTCATTGCCTTTAATTTGTGGACACTTTCTAACCACCACTTGTGTGTCTTCAGGGAGCAAACCGTTTCACAGAAACTTTCATTTGCCACCATGAAGACTGTGAGGATAGAGAGACAATTCAATATTTATCCTGTGTTTAACAACATCCTTTGAGAGTTGAAGCAAGACTTTCAAAATGTAAAACCGTAGAAGAAAATAATCCTCAAATCCAACAACCCCCTAGAATTCTGTGGAGAATGGGACAAATGGGGCTGTTCCAAGTACATCAAGTCTAGGAAGTACTTCCCAGCATATTTCACAAAAGAATGGCTTGAAACAATGTAACCCCAGAAAAATAAAGTAAAGCTCTAAGGGAAAAAATAAAGACTATTGGAGTGTATTCTTATGAGATATAGACTTATTCTCACCCAGTCGTCTGTGTCTCAGTAAAGTCATGGGCCTGACAAAGTCATCTCTTCCATTTTCTAAGTGCAGGACACAGACAGACATTCTACCTTGCTGAATTCCAGTCTTTCCACATGTAAATTAAAGAAAATTATACCTGATTGACTCACATATATCATGGGGTACTGTGTGGGTCAGAATCAAAATAAGATAAGGTATGTTTTATAAACTGTGACATATTATACATAGGTAAGATGTTATTATCTTGAAATGTAGTTGATAACATATTATACATAGGTAAGATGTTATTATCTTGAAATGTAGTTGATAATACCCTATCTTTTCTACCTTGTAGACAGGTTGTAAAGACAGATATGGTAACAGATACCAAAACTAAAGGCTTGGAAAGAAAATATATAATCTCTCATTACCTTTTATTTAATTTTATTAACATAGTAATAATGAAGAAATCCCATCTGTTTTGGCCTTCACTCTGTGGGAAAAAAACTGAAGTGCTGGATTGATTTTCTTTTGACTCAAATAGAAGACTTAAATCTGGAAAAACTATACTTTAGCAAGTTGAGGATATATGACTAGGCTATATCTGTAACAAGGGGTGTTTAATTGTATATTCTTTCAGCATATTCCTACCTTGAAAGTGTAAAGGTATCATTTTTTTCTTTAAATGGAAGGCTAGGACTCAGACTTTCATCCCTGAACTTGTTAAAGACATGCCGTTTCAGACTGTAGTGCTTTGTTGATTCTGAAGAATATTCAAACATTTAATAATGGAGGCAAATTTGTTCCTATGACCTGCCCTTTAAAGTTCTCTATGCTGCTGGTTCCCAACAGAAACAGGTTCAATGCCAAGTAAGAGACTCAGAACAAAGCAACTTAAAATCAAAGCGGGGAGTAATTACATTTTTCATAATTTTATTTGTTCATTTTTCAGCGAAAGGCAAATAGCTAGATTATGTGCTGTCAAGTTTAGAAGCTCAATTAATTTTTAGATCAAGGCAAAGTACAGCATTTCAGTCAAAAATATTCATTGTTTCTCACTTACATGCTGAGTTGAATCACCTTAAAAGACATCAGCATAATATGGATGTTTGAAGACTCTTGAGATTCCTAAAGAAAAGAAAACGGGCTCAAAACAAAGAAAGTGCACTGATTTTAACAGGGTCCACATCAGCCATTCTGTTGATGCAGTTTTAACAATGATTACAAGAAGGTGCTCAGGGACTTAGTTGTACATATATTAGAATTATAAAAGAGTGGCACTAAAACATTTTGGTTGAAGAAATCATTTCTTACTGTATCTGTAAGTTTAAAAGACTCTCCTCTTTAATATCAAGTAAGTAAACAAAATATTGGATATTTGATTATGATATTGTGAAGTTTGCCCAGGGATAATAAGTTAATAGTGAGATAATATTTTAAATCCTGCCATCCTTTAATTAAGGCAGCAGCTAGACTTTAGAAATTCACACAAGAATGTAGATTGCAACATAATCAAATTTCTAACTTTTGAATTCAAAAGTCTAGCCATGACCATAAGACAAAAGATTAGTAAGAAGAAAATCAGAGGAGTAAGTGGAAGCTCGTGTTCTCTGTCCCCTTGATTTCTCTATAGAGAACAACGTGAGTTGGGAAAGAAAAGAGTCAGAGGGAAACAGAACCTTCCAGAGAGCTACAGTACTTTGCCTCTGTCTCAGAGTTAAATAACTATGGGAGGGAATAGCAGACATGTTTGGGAGACCTGAAAGCAGAAGAAAACTGTTTCCTCTTTCCTAAGTGAGCCTGGAAATGACTGTGCTGCATCTAGGACAAAGGGCTTGAGCTGTCCCACAGAGTCCCCTGCATCTAGGCTTGGAGTGGAAGTAGTAGAATGGTTCCATTGCATTCAAGAGCAGCCAGGAGTTGATGAGGTCTTTTAGAGGCAGCCCCGGCAAAGTACCTGTAGCCTCAGAGTGGAAGAGAAGTAGCAGAAAATCCTGCTATCAATGAAAGTAGCACTAAGTTCAACAAGATAGCTGGTAGATGTGAATAGCCCTTTCTATCGGAAATATAATACAATCCTCCGTGCTCTCCTCAAAATACTTTGGTGCTATGGAAATCTAGCTCTAGGTACTACAGCTCCAGGTACTAAATACTAGGTCTGATGGGTGAGGTTAGAAATTGCCTGAGATCAAGTTTCTATCATCTGGCATTATGAGAGCTTGCAAAGTTCACAAAGAGAAAAATAAAGAGACTTTGCATATTTGCTCCTTATTTGAAATTTACATACGACAAATTACATTTCTTATAATAAACTAGGGAATATGTAAGCCCTGGGCCTTTCTGGAAACACTCCTCTAGCTTCCTTCCCAATTCTTCATTCCTTGGGTTTGAGTTCTCTGTAGCTCACTGCCAAATCACTTTCTCTTTATCGTTACCCAGAAGCCTGTCTAATTCAAGCAATGGGTTAGACTCCTGTCTTCATGGTAGCTTTTATGATAACTTTATTTGATCATATCTACTCGAGTAAAACTCTTAATATACTTTAATAGCTTATGCCTTTTTCAAGGTACCATATTACCTTCAGCAAGCAGAAGAATCAGACATGTTGATGGAGACTTGTCATCATATGAGTATTTTAAATAGTTTGTAGTTACTACCCTCCGAGTCACGCCCTTTCTCTACCTTGATTGGCTGAGTTTGTGCCTAAACATGAGTAGTCACACTCAACATACCAGAATGTCTTTAAAGGATATGTTGAGAAATTTCTTGCCTCCTCTTCCTTTTTCCTCCACCTATAACCCAAGTGCATATTACTACCACACTCCCGTTCAACACACCTCTACTTCAGCTTGCTTCCTTCAGAAACTGGGTTTCCTTATATAACTTCTTTGTGACAAAACATCTGTTTTTTTTTTTTTTTTTGATTAACACAATATTCATTTTCTAACTTTTCATTCCAGCTGTTTGGCTTGGAGGAATCCTCAGAACCTAAGGAAAAATGAAGTCTCAGTCCTATAAGTTGAGTGAAGTACAGTGTTCCTTTGAGCTACCAAATTGTACTAGTTAACCTAAAGTGACCTCTCTGGTTTTTAAGTGGCCAATTTAAACCACACTCTATAAAAGGGACCATACTATATAGCTTGAGTAAACTTTGAGAGTGGTGTCTATAATTAGAATGCTATACTGAAATGACTTGCTGGCATGTTGTCATCTATGCATACTGAATACATTTACATAAAATTGTTTCAGTTAATTTTTCTTTGGGTTCCATCGTGGGGGGCCTGCAATTCACTGCCCTTGTACTTCTTCCACTGCCAATGAGTCCCTGTGAGCACCAGCACGTCACTGAGATCTTCTTAGCTACATGAGTGGTCTGCCCATGGTTTTTTTCTCATGCTTGTGTTGGGTAGGGGTGGCGGGGAAGGGAGAGAGTGGGATATGGGAGAATCAAAGTTTTAAAAAAAGAAATCTAAGTGTTGTTTTAAGCATTAATGCTAAGCTCCAGATATACCTCTTTCTCAGTGTGGTGTATTCTGCAACCAAGAATGCTGAACATTTAAAAATGAAGGTCAGGAAAAAAAAAAACTATGTCTTCAGTTTAAAAAGTTTCCCATCCACTATTATTTCACTTCCCCCTGTCTTTGGTTACACTGGCCACTGCTTTAGCACAGGGATTGAAAAGGTTTGTAAGTAAAGCCTTATGAGGTCTCAGCTGTAACTACTCAACTCTGCATTTGAAGCTAGAAACCAGAGATAATATGTAAGTCAGTAGGCATAGCAGTATTCCAATAAAACTTTATTTGTGAGTATTGAAATTTGTATTTCATATAATTTTAACGTGATAAAATATTTTTGATTTTTTTCATCTTCTTAATAATGTAGAAGCCATTCTGAACTTACAGGGTATAGGAAAACAGCAAGAGGGATGGGTTTGGCTCTCAGGTCACAGTTTGCAGACCCCTGCTTCAGCACTACCTAGGTATGGAGAATCATAGTCACTTCCTTGGCTCAGCATAAAAACAACTGTTTGTTGTATAACTTCAACTTGACTATTCCCTCCAGCCACAGCCAAACATCATGGATGAGGAGGAGTTTTCATTCATCCTTCAAATGCTTCCATTTCTTAGCTTCCAACAGCTTCTATGATGCAGCAGGAAAAGTTCTCAGCTACTTACAGCCTATGCTGGTGCCTCTGGGTGTCCCAGACACCAGATCTGATTATTACCACACGACTCCCATGTCATTCATGCAGGCCAATTTGCTTTGGCCATCTAAAAAAAGCTGCCTCTGTCTGTCTCTGTGGGTAAATTCTGTAGTGGAAATGAGCAGGCCTTTGCTTTCAGAACACAAGCCCAGAGGGCACTTTTGGCACTGGGACTCTTGCAGAGAGCGCCAAACCACAGCTGTGAAAGGAGTGTGAAGGGGGATGTCTGCAACGGCCCAGGAAATAGCCACTCAGCTGGAAAGGGATGTCAGGAAGTGAGACAGCTTAGGGACAGACCAGGCCTCAGAGGAGTGTGAGCAGCTGGCACTGGTACCCTCTTTTAACTTGCTAGCATGATGTGAGACTCCAGGCCTCCGTGACTGCCACTGACTCACTTTCCCTTCCTTGGCAATCCATTCAAGCCTCTACTCCCCCAGCATTACCCGGTTCTAACTAGAGAAACGGAGTGTGCCAGGTTCTAGATGATACTTCCTCTTCTTGGTCCTGGAGAAATGAATGTTTATCCTTTGAAAACAAAAAAAAAGACTCTTTTCATACCTTTGACTCCGATTGTCAATATCCATTTGCTTTCAAAATTTCATCGCAGAAATCTTTCCCAGTTGCTTCTCTGCTCTTATTCTCACTTCCTTTTCTCCATACCTACAGAATGTTACGTATGTCTATATATGCATTCAGCTTTTGCAGCACTGTGATTTGTAATATAATTTTGGTTTTCATGGCCATCTCTTCTAAATTATTAGAGACCATGGGACAAGAACAGGGATTTATATTCTTTGTATCACGAATTATCCCTCGTATATTGTTCTGCACATAGTGGATCATCCGTTAGTCCATTTCGTTAATGAAACGTGTAGGGGAGCTTTTCTGAAGATGCCTATGCTGGGCAGGCAGTCATTGTTCACACATTTACCTTTACTCTAATAGTTGCTGATGTCTGCATTCTCTTCATACCATTCCACTGGTGCACTTTTTGTCACAAGATGTGAGGATGATCTGGCTGCAACAATCATTACCCCACTAATCTCTAGTGCCAATTTGATGGAACTGGCTATTAGGATTTGCCACTATTTGCCTTTTTTTCTTTAGCCATTGTCTCTATCAACTAAATATAATACATATATCTACACACATAGTCTATTTATTTCAATCACCTATTTCCTTTAAGACCATAAAATATAATAATCCATAATTATATCACAAAAATGATCACTGCTAACATTTTAACACCAAATTCTTTATTCTGCTTCAGCCTTTATTTTTAATTATCTTCTCAAAATATTTACTAATGTACTATTTTTTGAGGAGATCAATAGATTCAGAGTTATATATCAAATAAGCCAGTCCAGAAATTCTATTGGCAGATAGAAAATAACTATAGGTGTGACATAAATTAATTTGTTTTCTTATGAGTGTATTTGTTTTATTTATAGCAAGGAACACTGATTCTTCATCTGTACTGATAATACATGCTTTTCTTACTACATATGTTAACTTAAGTAAAAAAAGTCACTTGACATGTGGACACAGCAAAAGCCATCGAGGGTGATAAGGTGAATTGTTCAAGTTTGGGACATGCTGTCTGAATTTATCACTGACTTATACGCTGTACAAGGCACCATGCAAGGCACTGCAGTAGAGTCATGGGTGAGTAAGACATGGGTTCGCCTACTAAAGCATTCAAGATATTTCTCACTATGATGTTGTAAAACAGCTGCACACCATGCTTTCTGAGGCAAATATTTTCACCTCTACTATGAAATAGTAAAATAGAAGCTAGATGTTCAATAATAATCAATGTGCTGTAGAGTAGCTTGAAAGGTCTTTGAGGCTAGTCTTCTTTCCTAATTAACACAGCTCAAATGTGGCACTTGGGTGGCTTGGTCATGAAATTTTGATAGTGTAATTTTGGCAGGGAATGGCAGTGGTGCAGGTTCCATGGTTTTACAAGTTCTGCAGCATTTGTGAAATTGTGGCTTACTGAGATAAGGGGAGATAGACTGTAGTGTAAATTGGGTTGCCCTGAACAGACAGATAGTATAATTGGCAATCACATTGTTAGTGACTACCAGCACCTCTGAGGCACTTGGTCTTTTTGAGGGAGTAAAAGGAGGGTAGAGAAACTGAACTCATTAGTTGGCTTTAAAATCTATTACTTGTAAAATGGTGCAGCCACTATGGAAAGCACAATGGCAGTTCCTCAAAAAAATTAAAATAGAATTATCATATGATCCAACAATTTCACTTCTAGGCATGCATCCAAAAGAAATGAAAGCAGGGACTTGGACAGATATTTTTACATCATGTTCATGGCACCATTATTCACAATATGGAAGCAACCCAAGTGCCCATTGACTGATAAATGGACAAAATGCAGTATATACATACATACCATGCAATATTATTCAGCCTTAAGAAGGAAGGTAACTATGACACATGTTACACATGGATAAACTTAAAGACATTATGCAGAGTGAAATAAGCCAGTTGCAAAAGGAAAAATACTGTGTGATACTACTTATGTGAGGTACCAAGAGCAGTCAAATTCACAGAGACAGAAAGTGGAATAGTGGTTGCCAGGGGTTGGGGGAGGAAAGAATGGGGGGTTATTGTTTAAGGGGTATAGAGTTTGTATTTGGGAAGTTAAAAAGTTCTGGAGATAGATGGTGGTGATGGTTGCACAACAATGTGAAGGTACTTAATGCCACTGAACTGTACACTTAAAAATGGTTAAAATGGGCAGGTGCGGTGGCTCACACCTGTAATCCCAGCACTTTGGGAGGCTGAGTCAGGTGGATTACCTGAGGTCAGGAGTTTGAGACCAGCCTGGCCAACATGGTGAAACCCCATCTATACTAAAAACACAAAAATTAGCCAGGCGTGGTGGTGCACACTTCTAGTCCCAGCTACTCGGGAGGCTGAGGCAGGAAAATCACTTGAACCTGAGAGGGAGAGCAGTTGAGATCGTGCTACTATACTCCAGCCTGGGCAACAGAGTGAGACTCTATCTCACAAGGAAAAAAATGGTTAAAATGGTAAGTGTTGTTATGTATATTTTATCACAATTTAAATAAGAATAAAAGAAAAGAATCTAGTTTTCCTAACTTTTTCTTCTTAGAGTAGCTCTCTCCTCTGTTCCACGTGTGAACACAGTCTCTGCCAGTGGTCCACATTGCACAGCAGGCCAGATGCAATGCATGTGTACGACAAAGGGGTCATGTTCCAGATTGAGTTTTTGTTTTTCTATTTTATAATAACCCCATAACAAACCCTTTGCTTCCAGGTAGCTTTACGCCTGCTGGAATCTATTTCTTTGAAATGGAAAGTTTCACCACAGTACAAGTGTAACATTTTGTCTTTGCTCCTTGCAATGTTGTAAGCCACAGTTTAACAGGCAAACAATGGTGGAGGCCAATGAAATTACCCTTGGACAAAGGGTCTGCTGAGCAGTGTACTCTTGCCTCTACCATCAGTTTCCTTCATGAAATGAGCCAAACATTGACTGAGGCTCAGAGTGGAAAAGAATTGGTCCAAATTGGGCTCTAATGATAAAGAAGTATAAGGGAAAAAAATTCCTTGGGAAAATGATGCTGCTCCCTTCAGTTTTTGTAGACTATTTCCTATAATCTGCCTTGTGGCTTACCTTGCACTAAAGGAAAGCAATCCTTTCCTGTTAACATAACAAATAAAGACAAATCAGCAGGCTACTTAATGTGATGGTGAAGCATGGGCTCTGAAGTCAGTCGGCTTGTATCCCAGTCTTACCATTAGCTGAGTGATCTAGGGCCTAGTTATGTAACCTCAGTTTCCTTGTATGTAAAACAGGATGAGAGTAATGGTATCGACCCCATAAAGTTGCTGTATGGATGAAATGAGTTATTATTTGTAAAGCACTTAAAGCAGAATGTGGTACCTAGTGTGGACTATATAAATACTCACTATTATTATTAGCTCCAGCATGCAGAGATAAACTCTCCAGGGCTGCTTGAAGGGTACAATGGCATCCTCATTACTCACTCAGGATGATGTGATGGAGCATGCACTTACAAGAGTTGGACAACTCATATTTCAGCTCAGGTGCAACCATTTATGCACTGTGTGACCTCAAACAAGTCACCTGAATACTTGAGCCTGAGTTTCATCACTACTAGAATTAGCAGTAAAAGAAACTGCCTTTTTCAGTCTCTTAATGTATAACTGTATGCATGCAAGTTGTAAAGGCTGTAATATTTCTGTTAGAATTATTATCGCTTCTTCTCTGTTTCTTTTACCTCTGGCCTGAAAGAAAGTGGAAAGAAAACCTTTATTTTAAAAACATAATAGATATTTTAAATGATAGAAGTGGTATATATCTAATATATAAAATATGAAAAATAAGGAAAAGTATCTTAAAAATTCATTATTTTACACCTTAGAAAAAAGCCACTATTAACATTATGCTCTTTCTTAGTTACAATAATGTGTCTTAATGCTTAAGGTTTCTGTGTAGCTTTTTTCTCTTCTCTGGGGCAAGATCGCAGTTGAGAAGGCCTATATATGAAAAAAATTAAATGTTCTTGATTTTTTAAAGCTTCATTTTGTATAAGAAAATGGAAGATTTTATGTTCAGACTTATTGCTACAGGAAGAAAATTATAATAATTTGGCTATGTTTACAATGTCATATGAGAAGTAATTTCAAATATGCCTAATTCCATAGTATACCAAAAAATTAAAAATGGCTTTAATTTAATGTATTTTATTTCACTAATACTATGTACACCTGGGTAAAGAAGATAATGAATTATAAAGTTCTACAGTAAGGCCAGGCACAATGGCTCACACCTGTAATCCTAGTGCTTTGGGAGGCTGAGGCAGGAGGACTACTTGAGGCCAGGAATTTGAGACCAGATTGGGTAACACAGCAAAGCTCCATCTCTACAGATTTTGTTTTTTTAATTAGCAGAGCATGGTGGTGCACGTGTAGTCCTATCTACTTGGGAAGCTGAGGTAGGTGGATTGCTTGAGCCCAAGAATAGAGCCTGTAGTAGGCTATGCATATTCCATTGCACTCCAGCCTGGGTAACAGAGAGAGACCTTGTCTCCAAATCAAACAAAAATAAAAACAAAGTCCTACAGTGTTTGCATGTATGACCTTAACAACTGTAAACAAAATAGGGGCTTTCTTAAAGTGAGGCTATTTCTCTACTTGGAAGCAATCAATCCAAATAAACTCAGTTCTGGAGAAATGAGTTGTCGGTCTGTGTTAGAAATGAATTTACCAAGGCTGGGTCATGACAGTAGTATGGTTCAATTTCTCCATTGCTTATTTAAATTGCCACTGGGGTGAGAAAGCCTTGGGAAAAGCTGGCAGAAGACTTGGAAGAATCTAGGTGACTTCCTGTCTTTTAATAGTCACATATTACTTCTTGGAAAAACTGGCACTCATACTCTTCCCCATTTGTTGTGCCTTAACCTCCAGCCATCCATTCATCCTTCCCTTCCCTAATCCCCTCTCTCTATTCTTTGGAAGTCACAGAAGTTTTATATTAAGCATCATAATTCTCCACAATAAACAAAAGTATTAGGCATTTTCATGAAATAATCATTAGTCACTGGTATTATTTTTACCAGAATTAAAAACATTTCTGATAACTGAAAATTATGATATGGTAAGAGGTAATGTCTTTGATCCTCCCTGCAATCTGGCTTTACTGGTGGTGGTAAATGAAACAATCCTCTTGCCCTGCTATAATTGTCTGCTATATTATATTCTTTCACGGAATTGTAGCTGAAGAGAAAGTAGAGATCATTCGCTGTGGGGAACCTATTGAAGATCATAGATGGACCTCATGGTAAATATTTTTCCAAAACATGCACCTTTTCAGACCAGTAACAGACCGACGGATGTGAAATGGATATTCTTTTTAACATGAATGTTAAATGTTTAGCTGAGGCAATCGTTGATTGACATGTGTCTCTGTACATGAGAAACAAAGAAGCCTGCTTTTCTTGTCCCAAGCCATCTCCTGGAAGCCTTTGCTCAGTTCAGTTAGTGCCCTTAGGTCAAACAAACAGAAAATTAAGAAAACAACATTCAAAGAAATGGTGGGTGGCAGAACAGTTGGAAGGATTGGAAAGGGCTCAGTATTTGCTTTATTTCTTCTGAGCTCATTACTTGCTCTGAGTAGGTTAGCTAGGAAGGGAAGATAAACACTATTTAGTTAATAAGTCCCATAAGAATCCGGCAGAATGTCTTTTCTGATTTACCATTGTATGGTTGGAATAAGCACAGTATCCTCTTTGCTTGTACCTTTTTCCCAACCAACTTTGAAGTCTACGAATAATTTACAGTGTGAATAAATGGCATGAGCTGGCTTTTCTCAGGTTAAGAATGTGAAATGTGTGTGAGACACGTTATGGGAAAAGGCAACATTATTTGGGCCTCATCTCTTAATGCAATCAAATAGAAATATTTCCTGACTCAATATTTGCAGCCTAAAACTGATTTTCTTCTTTCCAGTTTGGGTAGTTAAAAAGCAGGAAGGAACGTGTCTATATTTTTTAGTAGTTGGTGACCCAAATTGACCCTCATGATTCATTCACCAGCTTTGGTCCCTACCAAACAAATAAAATCCCTTTAAGAGCTGGTTAAATACAGTGCTGGTGTAAACCAATTCTCCTCACATGGTTGAGCAGTGGGGCATCCTTGGTTTTCCGTACCTTAGGACCAAATGTAAATGTTCAATTCAATTAACCTTAAAAAAACATATGTGGTGATAGGGGTAGGAGAAGAAGGACAAAGGAAAAAGAAAAAGGGATTAGAGAAAAAAGGATATTCGTGGGATTTTCATTTAAATGTAATAAAATAATTTAAAAATAACTATGCCATGAAAATAAACAGTAATCGACAAGTAGTGAGGCTAAAATAAGTTTTATGTTATCTTTCAGAAAGGGAACGACTCTACATAATGTTGATGAGGCATTATAATGTGCACATTGATGGCTTTTGCTGAATCATCTGCACTCTCTGGTTCCCAGTGTGGTTGACCACATACATTAACGGATGGTAAGGGATAGAGTCTATGCAGTGGAATTTCTTTCAATCTGAAACTATTTTGTCTATATTAAGTCTGTTTCTTTATGAAAAAGTTGAAAATAAGTAAATAAAAAGTATGAACTTTAGCTTAAGTATTCTATCTTCTAAATTACTGAGGACCCAGTCACTTTTAAATTGACAATCTCCATAACAGGACAACATCACTAGTAATTATAAATAATTCTAAAGGAATCCTTGTATATCAGTAAAAAATTCTGTGAGCATCTGCTTTACCAATTAGATAGGCTGGTATTAAAACTCTGAACCTATGAAAAAGTATTGAACTTTGGAATATTTATGAAAATATAGAAAAATTTAAAAAAATATGGATATAGATTTTTTTTCATTTCAGTGTACTTCTCAACTGTACAAAATTAATAAAAATGCGGCATTATTACAGATATCATACTGAAGGAACAAGAGGTCCACAATGAGTAGAGATAGCTGTAGGTAATAATAATCTTTTTATTTTTGCTTATTTTAGGGCATAAAATAATTTATTTGAAAAAAGTTGGTGTTAATGGGAAATATCATGGTGCCCATGTTTTTGCCTAATGGTGTACTGTTTTCAGCTCAGATCCTGAACAAATAGTATCAAAGAAACAAAACTAATTGAACAACATGTTAGACAACAAAGATGCAGGACCTAGCAAACCAAAAGAAAGTCATTCTTGGAGCACCAAACAGTAAACAGCAGGCGTTCCTTAAAAACACTGTGGTCAAAGCTTTGGTACTCAAGAAGAACTTAGAGCTATCACAAATAGACTGTGAAAATATGTAAATGTAAGGGCCATAATAAAATGAATTGAACAGCATCATAGGCAGGGTGGAAGAAGAGAAGAATAGGATCCACAGAGGAGAAGCAAGAAGGGAGCCCCGGAGAGGACAAAAGAAGGGGAAGGGAAAGCGAGATCTGAACAAACACCTTCTGTGTAGTCACATGTGAGTAGTTTTTCCACTTCCTTAAAAGGACAGAATAAGAAATCCTACCTAAACCCAGTACATATTATATTTTTCTATATATAGACATTAGGCTATTATATAGTAAGTTATGTAAACAACAGACTTTACTGATGCTCATGTGGAATCTGTACCTTCAAGAATTTCCACATTTTCAAGTAGAATATATATATACACATCTGGCTCTTTCCTGAATTATGTTAGTTAAGGTGCCACATATCATATTATATATGAACAACCTTCATTGTAGTTTTTTTATTTTTTAAGTTACACCATGGAGTTCTTGTGAACAGGAGAATGAATTATAAATTACAAAACCGTGCTGGACATGCCTGAGTCTTATGTACCTGCTTTGCAGGGTACGCTGTTGAAAATCATCCCCTGGCAAAATTAAATGACCATGTCACAAAGCTTCATGCTACCCTTGAGTAGTAGAATATCTCAATGTTCAATTCCAAAATGGTAATTACTGCTCATCATTTTCACATGACAGTATGAGGTCACTTCTCAAAAATCACAGCATTGTTTTTATAAAATTTGATTTAAAGACCAGATTTTATTGCCCCATATGGCAATTTGGCAATAGTCTCTAAACTTTAAAAATTTTCATCTTATTGGAACTAGGAACTTATCTTCATGGGTATGCTCAAGAATTAACTTTAAGTATGCTTATGATGCTGTTGAAAATAATATAGAAAAGTTGGAGGAAAAAACTCTAAGTGTCTCCTCTGATCCATTAAATTTGCTCAATGTAATTTGTACATTCCATAAACGGAATTTTTAATAAAAATTATTTAATAGCCTAGAACATAGTCATGGTATCGTTATCTTTGAGCATAAGATTTATGTGAGATAATTTATTGCCTATGGTGATTTTTAAACTATGATAAACCTATATTATTGTGTAATTAAAAGATAAAAGATTAAACATTAAAATATAAAAATTCTAGTTTTTTAGGATGGGCAGACCAGTGGAATGATATCTGCCATTACATATTTCCTTAACATAGCTTATTCTATTCTGCATGTAACATGGTAGACTAGTAAATCTCACAAAGATAAATGAGTATCAATTACTGAATAGCCATCTGGTCATGTACTAGATACCCTGGGAAAATAACCAAAGAGATTCATTCCATACCTTCAAAAAGCTCATGCCAATTGGCTGTAACTCAGAATTAGAACTTGTTAGAAATACAGGTTCCTAGATAGACTGAATCAGAGCCTCTGCAAGTAGCGCCTGGTCTACAGATGAACACTGAACAATCAATAAAATCAGTTTAGGGAAATAATTTATGCAAAACAAACATTGATCTAATCACACTGGAATTTCTGTATTGACCAAAGAACTACGTGAAGTATAAATTATTTGAAAAGATGCAGCTTCAACATACACAAATCAATAAATGTGACACACTGCATTAACAGAATGAAGGACAAAAATAATATGATAATCTCAATAGATGCAGATAAAGCATTTGACAAAATCCAACGTCGCTTCATGGTACAAAAAAAACAAAATACCTCAACATATTAGGTATGGAAAGAATGCACCTCAACACAAAGGACCCCATATGACAAACCCACTGCTAGCATTACACTCAACAATAAAAGATTGGAAGCATTTTTCCCCCTCTAATATCAGGGATGAGACAAGGATGACCATTCTCACCACTTCTATTTAATATAGTACCCAAAGTCCTAGCCAGAGCAATTAGTTGAGAGCAAGAAATAAAAGCCACCCAAATTGGAAAGGAAAAAGTTCAACTGTTCCTATTTGCAGACGGCATGATCTTACATCTAGAAAATCCTAAGGACTCCATTAAAAAACTCTTAAAACTAATAAATGAACTCAGTGAAGTTGCAGAATACAAAATAAACACACAAAATCCGTAGTGTGACAATCAGTAGTGTAGCAATCTGAGAAAGAAATCTTAAAAATTTTCATTTATAATGGATACAAAAATTACTTAGGAATAAATTGAATCAAGGAAGTGAAAGACTTGCACACTGAAAAGTATAAAACATTGATGAAAGAAATTGAAGAAGACTCAAATGAATTGAAAGATATCTTGTGTTCCTGGATTAGAATTAATATTGTTAAAATGTCCAAACTACCCAAAGCGATCTAGATATTCAATGCAGTTCCTATCAAAATCCCAGTGACATTTTTTCTTCACAGAAGTAGAAAAAAGAATCCAAAAATTTGTATAGAACTACACAAGACCAAATAGCCAAAGCAATCTTAAGCAAAAAGAACAAGGATGGAGGTATCACACTAAGTGACTGGAAAATATACCACAAAGCTATATCGAACAGCATGGTACTAGCATAAAACCAGACACATATAGTAATAGAACAAAA
Organism: Gorilla gorilla gorilla; assembly: GCF_029281585.2. Lineage (NCBI taxonomy): Eukaryota > Metazoa > Chordata > Mammalia > Primates > Hominidae > Gorilla > Gorilla gorilla. The sequence continues at coordinate 63,191,522 of NC_073232.2, read as the reverse complement.
TAGAAAGCAAAAAAATAAACCCATACATTTACAGTCAATTAATTTTCCACAAATGTGCTAAGAACACACAATAGAGCAAGGACAGTCTCTTCAATAACTGTTGCCGAGGAAACGGAATATTCACATGCAGAAGAACGAAATAGGCTCCTAATTTCACACCATATACAAAAGCCAACTCAAAATGGATTAAAGACTTAAAAATATAACCTGACACTGGAAATCTACTAGAAGAAAACATACAGGAAAGCTCCATGACATTGGTCTGGACAATGATTTTTTGGATATGACCCCAAAAGCACTGACAACGAAAGCAAAAATAAACAAATAGGATTACGTCAACTAAAAAGCTTCTGCCAAGCCAAGGAAACAATTAGCAGTATAAAGCAACAACTTATGAAATAGAAGAAAATATTTGCAAACCATATATCTGATAAGGGGTTAATATCTAAAATATATAAGAAACTCAAACAGCTCAATAGCAAGAAAACAAATAACCTGATTTAAAAATGGGCAAAGGACCTGAATGGATATTTCTCAAACGACGACATGGAAATAGACAACAGATGTATAAAAAGGTACTCACTATAATTAATCGTCAGAGAAATGCAAATTAAAACCACAATGAGATACTGCCTCACACCTGTTAGAATGCTATTTTCAAAAACATGAAAGATAGCAAGTATTGGTGAGAATGGTGAGAAAGGGGAATCCTTGCACATTGTTGGTGGGGATGTAGATTAGTACAGCCATGATGAAACAGTATGGAGGTTCCACAAAAGAATTGAAAATAAACTACCACAAGGTCCATAAATCCCACTACTAGCAATTTTTTTTAGGATGCGGAATGACACACAGTGATAGTTACACTATATAAATATTAAGGTGTTTAATCCTTATGATAATGATAGGAGGAGAAAAGTTATATTATCCTATAGGAAACTGAGGCAGAAATGTTAATTAAGCTTTCTAAGGAAAGTTTTTAAGTAAATGGAAGATAGAATTTGAATCTATGCAATTTGGGTACAGAGTCCATGCTTTTAGGTGCTGTATTATTGGCTTTTCATACTATTACACCTTTATTTTTTTCAGTTGCCAGTGAAGTTACTGGACTCATCAGTAGTCTAGGATATGATGTGCTAGCTAATGACCTCAAATATCTCAGTGGCTAGCAACTTCAAAAGTATATTTCATACTCCTGCTACTGGCACATTGCAGAGTGGCTGCAACTGTACTTCTGTGTTTTTTCCATGTAGGGACCTAGGCTGGCAGAGCAGCTTCTATCTGGAACATTGCTGTTATCGTGGCAGAAGGCAGAGACATACCAAATGTTGGTGCTTAAAAATCTGGGAAATAATTTATGCTGCTTGCTCCTATATTTGGCAAAAAAAGTCACATGACAAAGCCTTCCATTAATGGCACTGGGCAGTAAAATCCTCCCCAAATAAAGAGTATCAAACATTTTTGAACAATTTTCCACAGTCTCAATTACTTATTATAATTGTAACAATATATTTATTATTATTATTATTTGTTTTCCTTGTTCAACTTTAAGCCCCTGTCTTCATTATTCAACACTTTCTATTCAATGCCTCATACAGTATTTGGCATCCAATAGGCACATCGCAATTATATTGAAGAGATAAATGAATGCACATATTTATTGACAGCCAGGGATGGGCATGGTAAAAGGACAAACTTTAGTATCAGGTAAATTCTGGGCTCCAATCTTAATTCTGTCCTTAGTTACTGTGGAATCTGGCAAATTAGCCTTAATAAGCTTCAGTTTTTTTCATTTTTAAAATAGGAAAAATAGGCCAGGCTTGGTGGCTCACACCAGTAATCCCAGCACTTTGGGTGGCCAAGGCAGGCAGGCCAGGAGTTCAAGACCACCATGGCCAACATGGCAAAACCCTGTCTCTACTAAAAAATGCAAAAATTAGCCAGGTGTGGTGGCACACACCTGTAGTCCCAGTTACTTGGGAGGCTGAGGCAGAAGAATCACTTGAACCCAGGAGGTGAAGGTTGCAGTGAGCCAAGATTACAACACTACAGTCCAGCCTGGGCCATAGAGCAGGAATCTGTCTGAAAAAAAAAAAAAAAGGAACAATTACTGTGCTTACCTCATGAGGCTGTTCCAATGATTAAATGAGATAATGTTTGCAAACATAATAGTGGCCATAGTAACTATTATTTGTTTACCACATATTATTCAATCTAATGCTTCATAAAGGTAAAACACAAGGTGCACTATTATTTTGTAGTTTACTCTTGTCTACAAAGAAAGAAGATAGTTGCCAATAAAAAATTACATAACACATTTAAGGTGGACTCAATTTCAGAGTTGTTAAAATGTCAAAAATGTGCTTTTTTAGAATTGATGACATTTATGTATTAGAAAGTCAGAAATTCATAAAAATACTTTTTAAAAATAAAATTAGGGAGTTACGAATGGGCAAATTCGAGATAAATAGAGATTTATCTCTATCTGTAGTGTATCAGACACTCTGAGTTGCTTACGTAATAATCAGTTTTTCCACCCCCTACTCCTTCTTTCTAGAACAAATCCTATGTTTTGTTATTTACAGTGTACCCAGGGAAGGCAACAAATTCTACTTTCTAGTCCCCAGATAGGTAAGTATACATTTAATTCAATTATGGTCTCAATCCCTTTACTTGTGATTGATTTGAAACAGTTATATGACCTAATTCTAGCCAGTGGGACCTGAGGGAAATCTCCCTTCTACCTTTTGGATAAGTTTTTCTTCCTATTTAAAGACCTTTATATGAGGAAACACCTCCCTTTGCTGGACAGAGATAGTGCCTGGTGCCTGCAACTCCAGTTGTGTTGCAACAAAGGAGGGAAAATGTTGGGACTTACAGGTGAAAGTCTCCGAGTCAATAAGCAAAAATTAGTCATTTGTTCCAGAAAGGAAATGTAGGAAATGTGACTTGACCATTTTGAGGCTACTTTTCATCAGGGGAAACCAGTATGATCCTTTAAATTTACGCTAATTTTTTTTTCCCCCTTTACTTTTAGTTTTTATATACAGAAATCTGGTTATCTGGGAGAATTTTTGAATATCTGCTTAACTAAATGCTCAAGATTCTTTAACTCTGGGACCACAGCTTAGAAATCTGAATGGCATTGACAAATGTTAATGGCAAAAAAAAAAATTGCAGGCTTAAAATTTTAGGATTGCTATCATTTGGGGAATTTTTTAGCTACCATGAATAAAGATGCAAACACCTATAACTTAAATTTTTTCATGATATAGCCATTAAAACAATAATAACTAAAATTTTAATAGATCCTTACTACAAGGCACTTGGCATAGTTTGATTTTCTTACATGTTTTAAATTAAATACTTTATTTTGCATTAGTTTCAACCTTACAGAAAAATTGCAAGAAGAGTACAAAACATTCTCACATGCCCTTCACTCAGAGACCTTATTCCAGTTTTACCAATTGTCTCAGTAATATCCTAGCAAAAAATTTAATCCAGGAATTGTGCATTGTACCCAGTTGTGTTGTCTCTCCAGTCTTTTTCAACGTGGAACAGTTCCTCACGCTCCCCTTATTTTTCATGACCTTGATGTTCTTGAAGATTACAAGCCAGTTGTTGAGTACATCCTTCAAATTAGGTTTGTGTAATGTTTCTTCATGGTTAGACTCAAGTGCTAAGGTGTTTTCACTGGATCCTTTTGAGTGGCACACGATATTACTGGTGGTGTTAACTGTAATCCCTTGATTAAGACAGTGTCTGCCAGGTTTCTCCACTGTAATCAATGCATGTTTTGAGGGAGGATACTGAGAGATCATGTGAAATACGATTTTTCATTCTATGTTCATCCATTAGCATCATTGGTGTTTCTTTTCTGAATACGTATTCTAATGGTTGCCAAAAGGTGATTCTTCACTACCATCATTTCTTTCATAATTATTATGAGTTGGCTTTCTATGATAAGAAAGAGCTTTCTCATTTATTTATCTATGAATATCCGTGCGGATTCATGGGTTCCTGTTTTTTCAATGTGTTATAATCTGCTACTCTCACAATATATTTAGATGCTCAAAAATTATTGCATATTTGACTAATTGGAGCTCTTTCAAGCTAGCTTCCCTATTCTTTAGACAAGTTCCCACCATTCTTTGAGTATTTCCTTACTTTATGGTGTAACAAAAATTTCCAGGATCTTCCTGTTCTTTTCCCAACCTATCCCTAAAATTAGCCATTTCTCTAAAGCGCTTGGACTCCTTTTAGTAAGTGGTGTTTAGAAACTGAATGTTCACTGGTATTTGGAAACCAAGATCTGGACACTAAGTGTGTTCATTGCTATTGTGTTATCACTGCTCTCAGGCTCTTTCAGGACACACAGCTAGGAAACATATGTACTTGTGTATACATGTATACATGCATACATACATTTATATCTGTATTTATCTCTGTATCCTATCTACAAAATGCTGATACCTTTAATTCCAATTCAACACCACAGAGTTCATTCTAGCTTCCCCTTCCCTTCTCTGACACTGAGGAAGCCGGCTCTCATCTCAAACCCCGAAATGTGGGCAATTTCCTGATACCAACTAGTTGCCACCCTCTTTGTACACTAGCCCCAACCATCAGTGAAGTCTGACAACCCTGGGCCACTTATTTCACTTGGTCTTTTCTAGTAGCTTTTTGATAAAGGAAGGAAAAAAATGGCAATAGATATTTATTTTAAAAAGTAAAGAGAAAGGAAAAAAAAGCAGTGGAAGAGGAGGTAGAGAAAACCTTTATGTATACTATTATATTAAAGCCTTACTATAGTCTTATGAGAAATGCACAGTGATTATCTTCATTTCACGAATTTGAGGACTCACTCAAGGTCACACAGATAGCAATCGATGGGATTAAACCCAGAGAATTGACACCTGGCTGCAGATTCAAAATGATAGTCTACAGCCTTTTATCTGCCTATTCTCAGCATTATCTACACTCTGCATTTAATACAATCCTTCATTAGTTTATATGCCTACCCTGGTTGAAATTGGTTAGCACCTAACTCAAGGAGAGTTTACTCCAAGTGCTAGAACTAATGTAAACAGGGAGTCACATTATTACAGCTCCATGTGGTGTTATAATTACATCAGAATGCAGCTCAGTCACTGGCGCATCGTATGCGCCACACTGTCGCCATATTTGCAGATGTTCAGTCTTACTTTTATTAAGCATGACAATGCCCAGCAGGATCCATTTTGTCTGATTATCCTCAAATGGAGAAGAATATTAAAAGGCAGGATAATTAAAAATATATGCCCAAACAAAGGATGTGTCTACAATTCCTTTTCTAGTGCTTTGAAATAGTTCAAATTTCTCAGCTGGCTCTCGTGCACAGAGCACTAAAAGGATGTCTTAAATTTAGACATATGTCTTCATTCTGTTTAATGTGCCAGAACAAAAACATAGCTTGAGACCACCATGAATTGATGTCTAAGTGCTGGAATGCTCAAGAAAACTCAAATTTCCACAGGACTAAATGTCATCATAGAGTTTGTGATTGCACTTTCCCCTATGAGAACATAGCCTTCTATTTTTAAGATTTGTCCCGTACAATTCAATGCTGATATTTCTCCTTGAGTCTACATAATGATTTTCTTTTATTTGGTGTAACTTCAGAGAATTCAAATCATACTCTCATTAGTAGTGCTGTATTTATTGAGAACAAAGGGAAAAAAAATCCCATCACTTTCATACAAGGTAATAGGCCTAAAAAACATTTTTTAAAGTTTGAAAAATGCTAGGTAAATGTATTTGGATATTTCCAGGTCATCCGTGTATTTAAAAAGCCCTTAAAGAAAGTAAACACTTAGGTGTATGTCAGACAGATACAATGTTTCCAACTGATGGCATGCCAATTATTTGTAGCAGTGGTTAGGATTTTGATGAAAATGGTGTGGCAGCAATAATACCAGAAAGTGGGTTCCATCCCTGAGTTTTACTAATTTTCCATGTCACCAATCATCGGGTCCCTAAATGTTAGATCATCAGATTCTTAAACTTTGGGAAGGTTTTCTTTTGGGGGTAGAATCTAACTGAAATGTCTTTAGGATGGAAAAATTTTGAAATCATATGATATGAAGAAGTTTTGAAGCAACGAAATGAATGTTTCTACTCTAAAACAGAAAAAAATAAGAGAAACATGATATTTATTTTAACATGTTTGAAAGAATGTCATATAAGAAAAAGATTAAATTTGGGGGTGGCCCAAGCATTAGAACATAGACCTATGGATTAGAACATAGATCCATAGAACATGGATGAAATTCATGAAGATGTTAAAAAATAACATTTCAATGTAAGGAAGGTCTTTCTTATGGCGAAAGCTGCCTAAAGATGAATTGATCTGTCTCATAAGGTAGAGAATCTGCATCATGAAATAGGTTCAAGAAGATATTACCACATATCAGTGACATCATAGATCACCATTTCTCAAAATTTAATGGGAATATATATCACCTAGGGTTTTGTTAAAATGCAGATTCTGGCTCTGTAGGTTTGGGTGGGACCTAGATTCTGCCAAGTGATGCATATACTCTCAAACCACAGACCACTCTCTGAATAGCAAGATCATGGGGGAAATTAAATGAGTGAATGATTTATTCTATTGTAGAATTATAACATGAACTTGATCTGATAAGAATAGGAGGGAAATAAAAAGAAAATGAAGAAAAATATAAAAATCATCTTACTACTGCAATGAAGGGTTTTAGATGATTACTGGGAAACAGCCAAAAGAAATACACCATTAGGATCAAAAAAGGTCTAAAGCAAGGTGGAAACCATCTGAAAGAGGGAAATTATTTGGTGAGAGCAAGAGAAATTGAAAGTGCTTAGAGTCGTACTTGTGTGACTAAGCTGTTGTCGGAGGGTGCACCTATAGTTCCAAAGGATTGCTTGAGCCCAGGAGTTTGAGACTAGCCTGGGCAACATAAGACTCAGTCTCTAAAAAAATAAAATAAAATGAAATTTAAAAAGGAGCTTCAAAAAGTCCATGCACCCACTAATTTGCCATAAAGGCAACTAAGATGGTGTTCAGACAAGCAAGCAGGTGCTAAAATAAGGGAGAAATGTTCAAGAGCAAGTTTTTTCAGACCACTTTCTGGAGATAGAATGGGAATAGTGTGAAGTTCTGAAAAATCCCAGGATGAGGCTAAAAAGATTCTGGTAACAAATACTTTCATCATCACTGGCTACTTGTTAGCATTCACCACTGGTCTCAGAGGAGCAGGTAGCTAAGACGCTACCTGGAAAGTATTTACCCTGTGACCAAAAGCAACTCTTTCAAACTATGATTTTCCTCTTGAAAGGAAATCTCTTCTTTTCCCTTGTAGCAATGTTATAGAACTGAAAAGACTTCAGAACACATATGCCTTTGATTAGATGAAGAGTCTTCCTACAGCTCCCAATTATCAAGTCTGCCAAAAGTCCAATTTTACCATTTAGATGTGTTAATAACCTAACAGATTCTTTCCAAACACTAATGCTCTTTCCAGGTCTCAACTCTTATCCGAATTGGGGATGCTTGAGTGCACGCATGGGCTCTTCTGCATTATTCCAATTTTAAATTTTAATATAGGCTTTCATAAAAATGTGTATTAACCTTAAAAGAATGGCTGAGTAACTCATTATGTTAGGGGTTTCACAGATCCCCAATGCGTCATTGAGATTGAATTCAGCAGTCTGGTCTGTCCAGGGTGGAGTCTCAGCCTCTTGACCCTAGGCTTAGCCTCCTAAATTTCTTCTAAAGCAATTTAATTGTTTAAATTTAAATCACTGAGCTTTTTTATTAGAAGAAAGTAATAAAATGTAAAAAAAAAAAAAACAAACTATGTAGCTTCCTCAAACTCTTGTTTCTACAGAGAAGCAACATGTTGGTAAATCTGGTGCAATTCTTCTCTTGATGACTGTATTACAATTGACAGCAACGTTGGCTATTGGACTTCTTTGATTTAAAACAGTCAAATCATTACAGAAATGCCAGCTGATACAGGATTATATTTGAAAATCATATTCAGCTGGTTTAGATAGGTGTGTTTTAAATTTGGAGAGAGTTCAGAGAAGAGTAGTCAAGATGAGTAAGTATGGAAAATAAGACCAATGGTAAGAATTGGGAAAGACCAATTTTGAATATTTAAAAATATTTTCCATATCCATATTGATGATTGTAGAAAATTTTCAAGATCTCAAAAAGTATAAATGTAAAATAATACATCCATTCATAAGCCATGTAAATGAAAAAAAGATTTTAAACAAGAATCCCATGTACGTGTATAATGTGAAATAACAAGAGAACAATAGTTGATTATTCAGATGGGTCATACAGATTACTTAGAAAAAATCTTATGATAAACGTTCTTTGTTTGCTTTTGCTTTTTGACACTGAGGACTAAATATTAAAAAGATCATTAAAATGAGTTTTACCAGCCTAAACAATACAGAAAGATCTGAACATTTGTTTTAAGTGTACATTTTGGAATCCCCACTACTGGCAATCTTGTCCTATTTTGATTACCTACATCTGTCTTTTTGTATCTATAGAAAGGCCATATACCTGAGTTAGCTTGGATTCCTGTCACCACATCTTGCTATTTCAATCGAATTTGGAAGGTTGATAAGCTTACAATTCCTTTTTCGAGGTGTGATCCAAAAGTTCCTTGGCTTAGTGCTTCCAGTAAAGTTTCAAGGGAATTTACAGAAGTTTTTCCTCTGAATGCTCTCCAACTGTTTTCACTTTAACACATGACTATTAAATATAACACAGTATTTTAGCCCTCAGCAGATCTGTCTGATGCAATGTAAAGAGGGCAGGAATAGAATGTGTTAATAATTAGACTAGAAAATACATATATTTTCTAGAGTCCTTTAATGAAAACATTCACTTTCAAATGTTACACTTTATACCTAAGCTCAAAGGAGGGGATATGTAACCCTTAAAATGCTTAATCCATTGTCCTGCAAGAGAATTTTGTGCGTTGTCCACATAACCTATGATGACAGAACATACAGCAATTTTTTTTTTTTTTTTGAGACGGAGTCTGGCTCTGTCGCCAGGCTGGGGTGCAGTGGCGTGATCTTGGCTCACTGCAACCTCCGCCTCCTGGGTTCAAGCGAATCTCCTGCCTCAGCCTCCCGAGTAGCTGGGATTAAAGGCGCCTGCTACCACACCCAGCTAAATTTTGTATTTTTTTAGTAGAGACCGGGTTTTGCCATTTTGGCCAGGCTGGTCTCAAACCTCCGACGTCAGGTGATCCGCCTGCCTTGGCCTCCCAAAGTGCTGGGATTACAGGCGTAAGCCACCATGCCTGGCCACATATAGCAATTTTAAACCTCTTTATCAGCTATAGCACTTGTTTAAAATAAGGGAGTGGTATAGATTTATACATAAAATCTAAACCTGAGATGTGTCTAGATACTGTGTAGATATATGGTAAAATATGCTGGTTATTTTGTTTAGAGATTATTTTAGAGCCAACAAGCAGAAAGACAAATACAAAATGGTAGGAGGTGGTCCAGCTAAAACAGTGGCTAATTATGGAGATTTAATGGTTGGAAAATGTATATTCTTGTCTGTACAAAGTTAAAATGTATGTGGCTCATCATGTATATAGCTTTCTTGAACAACATTTTTCAAACTGTGACTCCTGGTTAGGGTTTTATAATAGATATGAGGGATAAAGAATTGACTCAGGTCCTGGGACTTCAGGTGGCTTGTAATCTAATCAAGAATGGAGATACGATTGATGTGAGCTAAGAACTAAGTGTTTTGGGGGAATCATATCATATTTTAAGAGAGACATTGACCAGGAGAAACATATGTATTACTTGGGGCATTCTAACCAGATAGTGAACAGTGTGAGAAGAAACCAACTCTGTTTAACCCAGAGAAAAATGAGGACTTAGAATGACTGGAGATATGTAAGATGCTGTCTCACCAGGCAGCACTATCTGGGAAATTATTATGCTGAATATTTTTAGAATGACAGAATTACATGGGTATGTTTCTATCATGTGCCTTTCACTCCAAACCACAGCTGATTGAGTAATGAATCAGCAGCTGAAATCTCATCAGGTTAGAAATAAAATATGCTCCCCAGATTTAAGTGCTACTAACTCATTTCCAGTTGCTCTGGTCAAGTTTGCTGTTTCATGTGTCTTGGGTTGGCTTCGCTGATAAGCAGACCTAGGAGCAGACCTAGTATGCCTCAGATGAACCCTATGTTCCTGTATAGCACTTTAGCTTTAGTATTCCCTACTTTCTTCCTGTTATTAGTCCAGTATATGGGACAGGGATTCTGCTTGCTTCCATTTATTCAGGATTAACTGCCTTTTCAATTAGTTGTCTTTAAACTTTAATGTACATCAGTAAAACCTGGAGGGCTTGTTAAATCTGGAGGGCTGGTTACTGGGCCCTACCTTCAGAGCTGCTGATTCAATAGGTCTGGAGTAAGGTTGGGAAATTTGCGGTTCCCAGTTGAAGCTGATGCTGCCGGTCTAGGGAATCACACTTTTAGAAGAACCACTGTGATTTGCCTAGACTGTCTTTGTTAATTCTCAGAGGACCCCTGTGAAATAGGAATAATTATCTCCCCATTTCACAGATGAGAAAATAGATGTTAAAGAAAATTTATTCCAAAATACATAGGTTAGACGGGGTAGAACAGAAGGTAATCAGACTCCAGAACCACAGGTAATCAGACTCCAGAGCCAATGGTCCTAACAGAGCATCCAGCTTACCTGGTAGCTTTGCTTGTGTTCTAGCTACCCCTCTAGAACGAGGCAGTGTCTGGAAACAACTGGCAGCCAACACCCTTGGATCTTGCTTTGCTCTTGTTAACCTGTCTTTTCAACTTGTATCATAAATCCTCATTTTAAAATGCCGGTACCTGAGCCATTGTTGATTCTGCTGTCATGTTGGAACTCTTGCTTAGGACTTCTTTGCTGCCGTCACCAAAGCTGCTAAGTAGCCTGGTTACTTTCCTTTGTCACCCATGGTTTTGTTGTTGTTGTTGTTGTTGTTGTTGTTGTTGTTGTTGTTTTCTGGCCCTATAATTTTTCCTATTGGCTGGTTATCTGTTGAGACCTCAAGCTATCCTGAGTCAAAGTCCTGCATGGCATAATGATCTGTGTCACCTTCTGTGTTTTTTCTTTGAAAAATGACATAAACTCCTTTATACCCTTTAACCCATCACAGGTGCATTTGATGCTCAGGAAGCAGGGAAAAAGAAAGAGTGAGTTTTAAAAATATGAGTGTTTCTTTAGCTTTACCCAGAGGGGAGGGTGCTTGGCTGACTGATGGCACTATCTCTGTCTATAAAATCTTACTACCACAGAATAACCCAACATATTATCATGCCTAGGTTGATACCACTGTCACTGAAGATTATTTACTAACCACTGTTAGGTTTGTAGATACATCAAATGATCTGAATTTAGATCTTAAATTCTTTTGCCCAGCTTCCAGCATATTTGTTACTCCTAAATTGTGAATAAATGAATGACTGTCTACTTTGGGGAAAATTTAATTCCCCAACATAATTAAAGTGGTGTAGTCAGTCATTTCTTCAGAGTAAATTAATACATTGACACCCTAATTTATAAATTATAATTTTATGATTTTGTTGGCATAAATCGGTTTCCCGGAGCCTGATTTAAGTTATTATAAATCTGCTGTGTCGAGATTCAGACTCTGCTGCTGGTAATAACCCCTTTCAACAATCTACAGCTCCATTAGAAAAACATCTAACTCTGTAGAGTAGTGAGCCTCAACTCTGGTGATACATGAGAATTTCATGAGAAGTTTTTTAAAAATATGGATGCCTGGGCCTCCTTCCAAGAAATTCTCACCCTGTTTGACTGGAATGGGGCCTGGACACTGATAAAGCTCCCCAGGCAATTGTAATGTGCAACTAGGATTGAGATCATTTTTGCTTTGTCTGAAAATGGTAGTTATGCTTAGTGTTGGGGCTGGTCAAATTTTGAAGAGAGAAGATATAAGCAACTTTATATTTGCTTTTTTCTTTCTAAAACAGATGGCTTGATTAATGCTTATTTTTCATGATAAAGAAACTCAATAGTTTTATGAACAATTTTTTTTTTCTCAGTTTTTAAAATTCTAACCCTAGGGCCCTGAAAAACAGACAAGAAATTGTGACTCTCTTTCTCCACCTGGTGGCAGATAGTGTTATAATCTACAGAAAACAGAATAATAGGGAGAAATCATTTTAAATCTCAAAAACCCAACAAAGTAGCAGTGTTGGTCACAGGACTGACTACTGATTTCAGGTGCCTTCTCTGGCAGAGGTTAACAAATTTCTACAAGCCAGCCAGAGTATTGATCCATCAATTTCTGATATTCTTCCAAGACCCTAAGTTTTATGTTACTTTTGAATTTAAAGCTATCAATGGACTACAACAAGAAATGCTCTTTTCTTCCCCACAGTACTTTCCTTTCTGCATGAAGGATTGCTAATTTGGCTAATGTCAGGTGGCAGTGGTCTGCGGGGAAGAGGGATACAGAATGGTTAAGAATAACTGCCTGGCAGTAGTGGCTCACTCCTGTAATCCCAGCACTTTGGGAGGCCAAGGTGGGAGGATCATCTGAGGTCAGGAGTTCAAGACCAGCCTGGCCAACATGGTGAAACCCTGTCTCTATTAAAAGTACAAAAATTAGCCGGGCATGGTGGCGGGCACCTGTAATCCCAGCTACTCGAGAAGCTGAGGCAGGAGAATCACTTGAATCCGGGAGGTGGAGGTTGCAGTGAACCAAGATCACGCCACTGCACTCCAGCCTGGGCAATAATAGCAAAATTCCGTCTCCAAAAAAAAAAAAAAGAATAACTATACTTTTCAGTTACTAAAAAGAACAATAAACATATTATAAAACATGCATTACCTGTGGTTAATTTCAAAATTGCCAGTCTCCAATTATCAGTTACCCGTTACCAGTAACCAACGTAAACTGTAATGATTCCTTTATAGAGTTTATTGCTTAAACTGTAATATGAGAGGGGAGACAATATCAGAAAGGCAGAAATGGCTATCTTTGAATGCTTAAATATTCAATTAACCACTGTATGACTTTAATTGAAGAATTTAAACTTTCTGAATCTCAGTTTCCCTGTGTGTAAAATGGGGAGAATACTCATGTGAATTACATAGGCCAATTCCTATCCCATGGTAAATAGCCAGTAAATTAATTACTACAAATTCAAGCTATGGCAGTTGCCCATATTTGAAATGTGAGTACAACAAGTAACATAGGCTTCTAAAATTTTTATATTTTACTTTGATGTATTATATATTGATTACCTAAGAGCATGGGCCCTGAAGGTAAATTTCTATGTGCAAACCTTGGTTATTCTGCTAATTAGCCATGCGATCTTGGTCATTTAAATTCTTTGTACTTCAATTTTTTTTCATCTATAAAATGGAGATACTAATTATGCTTACCTCTTTGTGTAATTACAAGCATTAAATGTGCTATTATATGTAAACTTGCTTAGAACAGGACCTAACACACAGAACATTTTTAGTAAATGTTAATTATTATAATTGCCTTTGTTATTGTTGTTCTATGCATTGTGTTGTATTCTTTACCAAGTAGTGATAGGTTCCAAGACAGTAACATTGTTTGAAATTGTTACATAGCTTAGTAATGTAGTGAAAAGGAAACATGCTGAAAATATTGTTATATCTGAATGTGTAAACAAAAAGAAGCCAAATTTTAAACTGCATTCTAATATAACTTTTATTCTGACAGATAGTTTAGAACTTTAGATAGTCTTTCAATAGTTTACTGTCCCTGTCTTTAGGTACAATACATGGATCTTAAACTAAAATCAGTTTTGGAATCTGTATCTGACACCTTTTTGTTTTCCCTCTCCTCCTGCTCCCTCCTTGCTTCCAATTACCTGCCGATAAATGGTTTTAAGCATAGTGGCAGGGTAAGACTGATAGCATTCTGGATGAAACAGGGATGTGTAGGCCATGAGAAACCATAACCTTATCTCACTAGTCTCTTTCTCCTTCACAAGGTTGACATTTAATCCATACTGGCTAAGAATTGAGGAAATCACTTTATATTGAATTTCTTATTGGATATCTAAATTTTTATCAAGATCAATGGCAGTAGTTGCAATTTGCTGTTGATATACTCACATTTCTTTGCCTTATGAGATCTATTTCAAATATATGACCTTTAAATTTGTATATTTACCTAATTGAAACAAAGCATGCATATAATTATATGTCTACAGATTCCAATTTTATAATGTGGACAGAGCGAGCAAGGGCAGCAATTTTATGTGAAATTGTTTGTACATTTTGTAATAATCTCCGCATGTTCTAAAACACAAAAAAAACAACCAAAGAAACAGTAACTGAAGAGGAAATGCATTTGTTTAATGCATTCTATTATCTTTGATTAAAACATTCCTTCCTTATGATGTGGGTAATTAAGTATTTATTTAAAAAAATAAAGATAAAACATCACTTCCAGTTTCCAGAATGAGCTCATTTTTTTTTTTTCTAGTGAGAGTTTTTATGAATCATCCCAGCAGTTTGCCACGTTTAGGAGCTGGAGGATTCACTTGCCATTCCACAGAGTTCTTCTTCTTTCTTTCTTCTTTTTTTTTAGACAAGGTCTTGCCCTGTAGCCGAGGGCAGATTGAAGAGGGGCGATTTTAGCTCCCTGCAACCTCTGCCTCCTGGGCTCAAGTGATCCTCCCACCTCAGCCTCCCAAGTAGAGTAGCTGAGTAGTTGGGACTACAAACACACGCAGCCACACCCGGCTAATTTTTGTATTTTTTGTATGGATGGGGTTTCACAATGTTGTACAGGCTGGTCTCAAACTCCTGGACTCAAGCAATCTACTTGCCTCAAAAGTGCTGGGATTACAGGTATGAGTCACTGCGCCTGGCCCAAAGAGTTCATTAACGCTTCTTGATCTAAAATAATTACTCCTTTCTTCTCTTGGACAATTCAAGAAAAAAGATACATAGCTATTCATGAATGAAAAAAAAAAAGCTTCTCTTCTCTTAGGCAGTGAGACATTAAGATGTATAAAACTATATACTCCCATCCTGAGCTAAAACCACAAACAGTATTTTGACATAACTGTGCTAGAAGGAAGGAAATTGGGAATTATATTCCAATGGTAATAACTACTATTATTCTCAAAGTATGTTCATACCTCTACAATTTTATCTTTACAAACATATGTTAGCAGAGACATATTTGGACCCAACCTATATACTTTTTCTCTATAAAGCATTCAAAGAACAATGTGACGATTACAGTTGTGTAGTAAGAAATATTAATATAAAGAATGTATTAACTGTAAATTCATTGTTAAAGATATTTTACACATTGTGGTTGTTATGTTGTACAAATGTCAAAAAATAATCTTGGGATAAATTGCTTACTTATAATCACTTGATTAATTGTAATTTTTTTGTGTGTGTCAGATATGCTTTTATTTCATCCTGATGACTAGCTATTCAGAGATAAATGTAATGCTTACAGTACCTATATTATCCTAGATTTCTTTCTGGTTTATTTAATAACATTTTAAATTTTAATATCTATTTAAAAAATTTTACTCTACTTGTATCTTTTAAAAAGACTCTAATTCTTCCTGAAAGCAGAAGTGTATAGTAAAATAGGAGAAATCATTCTTACATGATATCGTTTTACATGATATCCAGAATGCTGCTGGCTTCCAGTTTTTTTGTTTGTTTGTTTGTTTGTTTTGAGATGGTGTCTTGCTCTGTTGCCAGGCTGGAGTGCAGTGGCGCGATCTCGGCTCACTGCAACCTCCGCCTCCCAGGTTCAAGTGTTTCTCCCCTCTCAGTTTCCCAAGTAGCTGGGACTACAGGCACACACCACCACGCCTGCTAATTTTTGTATTTTTAGTAGAGACAGGGTTTCACCATGTTAGTCAGGATGGTTTCGATCTCTTAACCTCGTGATCCGCCTGCCTCCGCCTCCCAAAGTGCTGAGATGACAGGCGTGAGCCACCGTGCCCAGTCACTTCCAATTTTAAAATAGAGAATTCGACTGGCTAGGCCAATGTCTCTTTGAGTTCTCACACTAAGTTTTTCTTGCTGGATAGTTGAATTAGAAGAAGTTATCCTAGGAATCTAGGCTAGGCATGGTGGCTCACGCCTGCCATCCCAGCACTTTGAGGGGCCAATGGGGGCAGATTGGTTGAGCCCCAGAGTTCTAGACAAGCCAGCCTGGCCACCACGGTGAAACCCCATATCTACAAAAACTACAAAAATTAGCCAGGCATGGTGGCACATGACTGTAGTCCCAGCTACTCAGGAGGCTGAGGTAGGAGGATAGATTGAGTCCCGAAAGTCAAGGCTGCAGTGAGCTGTGAAGGTGACACTGCACTCCAGGCTGGGTGACAGAACACTGAACAAGACCCTGTCTCCATTAAAAAAGAAAAAAAGGAAAAAGAAAATTTCTTCTAGGAATCTAGTCTCTAAAATACACTTATGGGTATTTTCTCATCTACTCTTTCAAATTCTGATGATTCCTTTCACAACTCAATAGTAGATTAGGACAGAGTTTCCAAGTTATTCAACTGAGATAGAATTTGAACATTATTCATGATTTTTGGCTAAGACAGTCTAGGCAGAGAGCAGCTGTGGCAATCAGAATCTTAGCAATTGCCTGACTACTACTAGTCTGACAGAGATCTTCCTTTGGCCAATGATTTCTCTTTTCTCTCATCTTCATTTTCTTGCCTCTCCTTTGCACTACCTCCATCCTGTAACCCTAATCAGATCGTCCACAATTCCAGAGCCCCAGTTCCTTTTATAATATAATTATATATAATTATAATAAAAGTTACTTTTTAAATTGAGGGCATACTCTATTAGACCCACTCTGCTAACCATTTTGCATGCATTACGATGCAGTCTCATGTTTTATGGATTGAGTGACCATGTGTTCTATTTGTCAAGAACAATGCTATTTATCTTGATTGTACTGGTATACTTAATCATAGTGCTCCCTTTCATTCTCAGAAGTGACCTGGTTAGGACAATAACCGATATGATCATTATATATTTTATTAGTTTCCCAGGGCTGTTATAACAAATTACAAAACACTCGGTGGCTTAAAACAATAAAAATTTATTCTTTCACAGTTCTGGAGGCAACACGTCTGAAATCAAGGTGTCAGCAGGGCTCCCTCCCAAGGCTGTAGGGGAAAGTCCTTCTATCCCTCTTCCAGTTTCTGCTGGTGCCTGACTCTCTTGATTTGTGACAGAATAACTCCAGTCTCTGCCTCCATCTTCACATGGCCTTCTCCATGTCTCTGTGTCCTTTTCTCTTCTGTTACTCATAAGGACACTTTCTCTTGGATGACAATGACAGATAATCTTTCTAATCCACATGATCTTATCTCAACATCCATCCTCACCTTACCTTAACTTACCTTATCTGTAAAGACCTTCATTCTAAATTAGGTCACATTCTGAGGTTTTAGGCAGACATATCTTTTGGGGGCTATAATTCAACCAATGACCTATAGATACATGTAGTAAGTTTTTAAACTGGCGTATTAAAAATATGCCTTGTTAAAATTGCCTTTGAAAAATATCTCCATATCTGTGAGGGATTGCTTCCAGGACCCTCACTAATAACCAAAGTCTCAGCATAATCAAATGCTGTAGTTGGCGCTGCAGAGCCCATGGATACAAAAAGTCATCCTTCCTTATACGTGAGTTTTGCATCTCGAGAATACTGCACTTTCCATCTGCATTTTGTTGCCAATGTGGAATCTGACAATGTGGAGGCCTGACTGCACTTATTGAAAAAAAATCCGCCATAAGCGGGATTTGAACTGCCCATTCAGTTCAAACCCGTGTTGTGTAAGAGTCAACTGTATAAAATAATTTTTATTCACATTAAAATTTGAAACTGCTTGGTCAAACTGAACAAAAGATAGCAAGAAAAGTCTTTGTTCAATTTAGAAAATTTAAATAATTTATTATGACTTTAAGACAATAAAGGTAAATTCCAAGCCTTGAAGGGGGAAGCTTGGAGAATTAAAAATATATATATATATTCCTCCTTGCCTCTACTGTGTTACAGTAATCTTGTTTAAGCTTAATATAATTAACAAATTCTTGTTCCAAGAATTACATATGATAGAGAAATCTCTTCTCAGTTGTATCTCATTTGAGCCTCATTTTAATTCATAACTTATCCTCACATTACAGATAAGGAATTCATAGCTTAGAGATAAGTTTCCAGCAACAGTTCACATTTAGAAAGCTGTAGAACTAAGATTCTAGTTCTGATGGCAAAACAGATTCTCCGAAATACTATGTCACTGATAGCAGTTAATAATTAGATTAGATATCATAATTACAGATAATATAGCTTTAGTATAATAGATAATATAGATATAATTGCATGTAATTATTAGATAATTAGAAAATCCTTCTAATAACAAATGCAACAACTTTTAAATTAGTTTATAGATTAAAAAGGCTATAATTCATGTTTAAAAACAGAATAATACCAATACAAAGATAAAGTAATTCCTCTAGATTACTCAGTTCATGTGGAAAAAATCACTACAGGGAATTTTTATGTAGATAATTTTTCTACGCATTTACAAGTACATACGTACATATGTACATACATATGTGTGTATTATACATATAATACACACACATATCTTTTATATGTATATTATATATAATACACACATATATCTTTTACATCTTATACAAATGAGATTCAACTTGACATAATGTTCTGCAACCTTTTCCACTTAATAAATAGCTTGTCATATAGATCTTCCTTATTCTTTGCAGCTGCTACCTACCATAACTTTTTGGGGATGTTTTCTATAATTTAGTTAGATGGCTCTTTTTTTCCATAAGTTATTGAGGTACCAGTGTATTTGGTTACATTAGTAAGTTCTTTAGTGGTGATTTGTGAGATTTTGGTGCACCCATCACCCGAGCAGTATACACTGCACCATATTTGCAGTCTTTTATCCCTTGTCCCACTCCCACTCTTCTCCCCAAGTCCCCAAAGTCCATTGTATCATTCTTATGCCTTTGTGTCCTCACAGCTTAGCTCTCACACATCAGTAAGAATATATGACCTTTGCTTTTCCATTCCTGAGTTACTTCACTTAGAATAATAGTCTCCAACTCAACCAGGTCACTGCAAATGCTATTAATTCATTCCTTTTTGTGGCTGCATAGTATTGCATTACACACACACACACACACACACACACACACACATATATATATATACACGCCACTGTTTCTTTATCCACTCATTGATTGATCAGCATTTGGGTTGGTTCCATGATTTTGCAATTGTGAATTGTGCTGCTATATACATGCATGTGCAAGTATCTTTTTCAAATAATGACTTCTTTTCCTCTGAGTAGGTACTCAGTAGTGGGGTTCCTGGATCAAATGGTAGTTCTACTTTTAGTTCTTTAAGGAATCGCCACACTATTTTCCTCAGTGGCTGTACTAGTTTACATTCCCACCAGCAGAGAAGTGTTCCCTGTTCACCACATCCATTCCAAAATCTACTGTTTTTTGATTTTTCGATTATGGCCATTCTTGCAGGTGGTGTCGCATTGTGGTTTTGATTTACATTTCCCTGATCATTAGTGATGCTGAGCATTATTTCAAATGTTTGTTGGTCATTTGTATATCTTCTTTCTGAGAATTGTCTATTCATGTCCTTAGCCCAATTTTTGATGAGATTATTTGTTTTTTTCTTGTTAATTTGTTTGAGTTCATTGTAGATTCTGGATATTAGTCTTTTGTCAGATGTATAGATTGTGAAGATTTTCTCCCACTCTGTGGATTGTCTATATACTCTGCTGACTGTTCCTTTTGCCATGCAAAAGCTCTTTAGTTTAGTCAGGTCCCAGATATTTATCTTTGTTTTTACTACATTTGCTTTTGCAAGTGTTCTCGGTCATGAAATCCTTGCCTAAGCCAATGTCTAGAAGGGTTTTTTCAATGTTATCTTCTAGAATTTTTATAGTTTCAGGTATTAGGTTTAAGTCCTTAATCCACCTTGAGTTCATTTTTGTATAAGGTGAGAAATGAGGATTCAGTTTCATTATCCTACATGTGGCTAGCCAATTATCCCATCACCATTTGTTGAAAAGAGTGTCCTTTTCCCACTTTATGTTTTTGTTTGCCTTGTCAAAGATCAGCTGGCTGTAAGTACTTGGGTGTATTTCTGGGTTTTCTATTCTGTTCCATTGGTCTATGTGCCTATTTTTATACCAATACCATGCTGTTTTGGTGACTATGGCCTTATAGCATAGTTTGAAATCAGGTAGTGTGATGCCTCCAGATTTTCTCTTTTTGCTTAGTCTTGCTTTGGCTATGCAGGCTTTTTATTGGTTCTATATGAATTTTAGAATTTTTTTTATAATTCTGTGAAGAATGATGGTGGTATTTTGATGGGGATTGCATGGAATTTGTACATTTCTTTTGGCAGTATGTTCATTTTCACAATATTAATTCTAACCATTCATGAGCATGGGATGTGTTTCCATTAGTTTACGTTGTCTATTATTTCTTTTAGCAGTGTTTCGTAGTTTTTCTTGTAGAGGTCTTTGGACTGCATCCAAAGGTATATTTCTAAGTATTTTATTTTATTTTATTTTATTTTATTTTATTTTACTTTTTGCAGCTATTGTAAAAGGGGTTGAGTTCTTGATTTGATTCTCTGCTTGATCACTGTTGGTGTATAGAAGAGCTACAGATTCATGTACATTAATTTTGTACCTCAAAACTTAGCTGAATTCTTCTATCAGCTCTAGGAGCTTCCTGGAAGAGTCCTTAGGGTTTTCAAGGAAAACGGTTATATTGTCAGCAAACAGTGACAGTTTGACTTCCTCTTTACTGATTTGGATGTCCTTTATTTCTTTCCCTTTTCTGATTGCTCTGGCTAGGACTTCCAGTACTGCATTGAAGAGGAGTGGTGAGAGTGGGCATCCTTACCTTGTTCCAGTTCTTAGAGGGAATGCTTTCAACCCTTCCCCATTCAGCATTATGTTGGATGTTGGTTTGCCATAGATGGATTTTATTACATTAAGATATGTCCCTTGTATGCCTATTTTGTTGAGAGTTTTAATCATAAAGGATGCTGGATTTTGTTGAATACATTTTTGAATCTATTGGGATGATCATGTGATCTTTGTTTTTAATTCTCTTTCTGTGGTGTATCACATTTATTGACTTATTATCATGCTTCTTGGTGTGGATCTTTTGCTAGTGAGTTCTTATCCATTCTGAGATTCTGTATCTCTTAAGCAGAGCATTTAGGCCATTTGCATTCAATGTTAGTATTGAAATGTGAGGTACCGTTGCATTCATCGTGCTCTTTGTTGCCTGTGTACTTTGGGTTTTTGTTTTTTGTTTTTGCTTTTTAACTTGTATTTTTGTTTAATAGGTCCTGTGTGATTTATGCTTTAAAGAGGTTCTGTTTTGATGTGTTTCCAGGACTTGTTTCAAGATTTAGAGCTCCTTTTAGCAGTACTTACAGTGGTGGCTTGGTAAGGGCAAATTCTCTCAGCATTTGTTTGTCTGAAAACAGTTGTATCTTTCCTTGATATATGATGCTTAGTTTTGCTGCATACAAAATTCTTGGCTGATAATTGTTTTGTTTGAGGAGGCTGAAAATAGGGCCCCAATCCCTTCTAGATCGTAGGGTTTCTGCTGAGCAATCTGCCGTTAATCTGATAGGTGTTCCTTTACAGGTTACTTGGTGCTTCTGCCTCACAGCTCTTAAGATTCTGTCCTTCGTCTTATCTTTGGATAAATCAGGGATATCCTCTTAGTGTGGATTCTTTGCTGGTGAACTAGTATGATTTTGGCGGGGCGTGTTGAAGAGCTTTGTTTTGTTATATTACCAGGGTTGGTTTCTGGTTCCTTCTCATTTGGGTAGGCTCTGTCAGAGGGAAGGTCTAGGGTTGAAGGCTGTTGTTTGGAATCTTTTGTCCCTCAGAGTGTTCCCTTGATGTAATACTTTCCCTCTTTTCCTGTGGATGTGGCTTCCTGTGAGCCGAACTGCAGTGATTGTTGTCTCTCTTCTGGGTCTAGCTACCCAGCGAGTCTACCCAGCTCTGGGGTGATACTGGGGTTGTCTGCACAGAGTCCTGTGATGTTAACCTCTATGGGTCTCTCAGCCATGGATACCGGTGCCCATTCTGGTGTAGATGGTGGGGGGTGTGCAATGGACTCCATGAGGGTTCTTAGCTTTGGTGGTTTAATGTTCTATTTTTGTGTTGGTTGGCCTCCTGCCAGAAGGTGGCACTTTCCAGAGAGTATCAGCTGTGATATTATGGGGAGGAACTGGCAGTGGCCAGGGCCCTAGAACTCCCAGATTATATGCCCTTTGTCTTCCACTACCAGGGTGGGTAGGGAAGGACTATCAGGTGAGGGCAGGGCTAGGTGTGTCTGAGTTCAGACTCTCCTTGGGCAGGTCTTGCTGCGGCTGCTGGGAGGGATGGGGGTGAGATTCCCAGGTCATTGGAGTTGTGTATCTAGGAGGATGATTGCTGCCTCTGCTGAGTCATGCAGGTTGTCAGGAAAGTTGAGGAAAGCCGGCAGTCACAGGCCTCACCCAGTTCCCACGCAATCTGAAGGGCCGGTCTCACTCCCATTGTGCCCCATCAACAGCCCCCAGACCATTTCCAGCTGGAGAGCGATACAGGCTTGAAAACCTACCCCAGGCTATCTGCCTCCCAGCTGTGAAAGAAAAGGGCTTGGTTCTTTCCATGCCTAAGGAGTCTGCACACCGGATTTACATCCTCCCCCGAGTGCTGGCCAGAAGGCTTCTCACCTGTTCAAATTGTTACGAAGTTCAGTTAGAGATTTGCTTCTCCCTGTGTAGTTTTACCTCCTGCTCCTCTCCCGTTGGATCCCTGTATTGCCAGGCAGGAATGGCCTGCTACAGGACCCCGCGAGCTCCCAGGGCCTTTCTGCTGCTTTCTGTACCCCTGTATTTCACTCGGCTCTCCAAAGGGACTCAGCTCCAGGTAAGGTCATAAACTTCTCCTGCAAACAGACCTTCAGCGTCTCCAGTGGGGGTGTGTGTTTGGGAGAGGAGGGTCTCCCTTTCCCACTTCTGCAGTTGGGGCACTTAGAGTTTTGGGGGGTCTCCTGGGTCCTTCAGGAGCAGTCCACTTCCTTCAGAGGGTCTGTAGGTCTTCTCTGGATTGCTGATTTCTAGATGGCTTTTATAAACAATGCTGCAACCAACATGTTGGTACACATGTATTTGAAAATATGTGTGTGATAGCTTTAAGATAAAGTCCTTGAAGTAAAAATTCTTTGTCAAAAGGCATGCTAATTTGAATTTCAAAAGATATTGTCAGGTAAGTAATATGATACTTTTTGAAGCAAGAAAATTCATTGCTGGAACATTTATACTTGTTATAATTTTTTTATATATCTAACCAAATCAGCCTTATTCTAAATTTTAACCACTGTTTCTGTTTCTGCCCTCTGGAAGAACCACCACCGCAAAAATAAGTATTTGCCTTTGTAGTATAACTTACATTGAAATACTTTTAAAAAGGCTCATCTAAATATTTTTCTCTTCATGTAGAACATTCTCAGTTTTGCAACTATTCATCTTCGGAACAGTTTCAGAACCTTTATCTGACTGTTTATAATTCTCTGACTTTATCTGTGTCTTTAAGTGTGCTGCTTTCTCCCAGTGCAAAGCCTTGTGAAAAACTTGCAGAGATCTCGTTTGCAATTGATGTGGTCCAAGGAAGAGGCCTCACAAATTCTTACTTCATCTACCAGGGTGTGACAAGACACCATTTCATTTGTTGAATTTTTTTTTGAATTGGAATGAATTAAAGATACATTGCCTTGTCCTACTTAGTATGATAGGAAACAGATTATTTTAGACAGAAATTTTAATGAGCACATGCTATATTTTAGTAAGTTTTTTTTTCTTATGGGTCACAAATGTAATTCCTCTAGATTCCCCAGTTTGTGTAGAGAAGACACTACAGAGTTTTTATGTAGACTAGAAGTTTTTCTATGCATTTATAAGTACATATATTATACATGTAAAATACACACATATATCTTTTACATTATCTTATACATAATGTCAAATTGAATCTCATTGCATAAATATTAATAAAGGTTTTTAAATCTTTGTATAAAATAAGATTTATAAATCATAAAATGAGATTCAACTTGACATAATGTTCTGCAACCTTTTACACTTGGATCTAGTATTTTTCCTGGGAATTAACATTATTCTTACTTTTTCATAGTTTCTGCAATGTATTTGTTCTCCTGTTTAGAATATCAGAACTTTCTCTTCTAATTTTCTCCACCATTTCTCAAATATTTGTTCAAGATCACCTCGTATGGCTTTATGATCATTAAAAAATTATTAACGGAACATAGATAAGGAAGGCTGTATGTTCTATGGAGTATACTCTGGGGAGCATCTTAAGGCCATCTTTCTAATCAAGTATATATGTACTATGGTAGCTGCAAAGCTGCAGTGTAAACATGGAACATAAACCCACAGAAAGACTTGTGCAGAGCACTCATAGAAGCTTTATCTACAATATCACAATATTACTAGCCAAATGTCTGTTGACAGGTGAATGGATACACAAAATGTGATATATCCATATAATGAAATAATATTAAGCAATAAAAAGTCTATTTAGTACTTGAAATATGCTAACCTGGATCTAGGCCCTAGTCCGAGATGGACTAACCTGGACCTCAACCTGAAACATTTTGAAATGACCTGTAGCCTCTTGCTGTCTTCTCCACTCAGCTGCTCTTCTACTTCACTTGACAACTGAAAGATGTTTGCGAATTCCTTCAGAATTTTCTTTTTTATTGTTTGTGTACTAATATACACCATGTTCTGCAGTGGTGTTCTTTTTCACTCCAACTATTATAGGTTTCATCTGAATTTTTAAATTTTGCTTTTAGAAAATATAGGACTGCGTAGAATCATGGTAGTCTTTTCTTTGAGAAGGTTATACATTCTTGATATACAATATCTGAGAAAACCAGAAATAGCTGTGATAAATTACCATGTTTCTGATTATTCAGATGGGTCAGTGGACTATTACAGACTCCAAAGCATCAGAATTGTTGGATGTTTTAAGATTTGCCTTTCATTTATCCTGTGACTCTTTAGGAAAAAGTACCAGAGATAAAATATGGGTGTTTATGTAGCAGGGCTCACTCTCCTCATATCACAGGACACTACAATTATGGTAGCATAAGGAGTATTCCTCTTTTTTCCTTTGATTATAAATAATGAGTGCTCCTAGAATTAGAAATAGAGAAACGCAAGAAGTCAATGATGTTAAAGATGGAATGACTGAAATAAAAGCACAGGAAACTTAAAGTCAGTGATATGTTATAAGTATTGAGGTACTTTTTACATCTTTTATGTGACCTTGTAAACCCCTTGGCAGAAATTCAAACCTTACCACTAAAGTCTGCTAACTTGAGAGGAGTGAAAATAAACAGGTCCTGAGGTATCTTAAAGAGTTAGCTAGACCTCGCCTACTATAAGCATAAATTTTGGTATCTAGAGCTTTCCTATTACGAAGTGATTTAATTTTACTTTATACATATAGTATTCCTATTGTTTTAATATATTTAAAGTCTAGTTAAATTTTTATTTTTTCCTTTCAAGCTTCCTGGTAAAACTCTTAACTCCAGGAAGATGGTCCATATTTTAAAAACAGCTTTGTTGGCATACAGTTTATAAACAATTAGCTGCATTTATTAATAGTGTATCATTTTATAAATTTTACATATGTAGGCATCCATGAAATCATCACAATCAAGATAATGAACATACTCATCACCCTCAAAAGTTTCTTTGTACCCCTTTGAAATTTTTCCCTTTTACCCTTCTCTGTACCCCTCCCTGCAAGCAACCACTGATCTGCTTTCTATCAGTATGTATTAGTTTCTATTTATAGAGTTTTATATAAATGGAATC
Source organism: Gorilla gorilla gorilla (assembly GCF_029281585.2). Lineage (NCBI taxonomy): Eukaryota > Metazoa > Chordata > Mammalia > Primates > Hominidae > Gorilla > Gorilla gorilla. The sequence goes on along the minus strand of NC_073232.2, from coordinate 63,165,451 downwards.
AGGCAGTATTGCTCTTTTCTGTCTTTTTTCCACTCAGCATAATAATTTTGAGATTCATTAATGTTATAGCTGGTATATTCATTCCTTTTTATTGTTTAGTATTATTTCGTTATATAAATATATCACATTTTGTGTATCCATTCATCTGTTGGTACACATTTAGGTTGTAATTTGGGGATATTATAAGTAAAGCCTCCTTAAACACTCACACACATGTCTTTCTATGGACGTATGTTTCATATTTTTACTGTGGCTTTGTAGCAACCATAATATACATATCCTTGATTATAATCATGGCCTTAAGACACTCCCTAGAGTATATGCCATGGAGCATAAAGCCTTCCATATTGCTTATGTTCAGTTAATAATTTTTAATGAAGAACCGAATGAATGATGATTTTGGAGAAAAAATAGAAAGGTGTATCACATAATGAAAAGGAACCTCTATTGAATTGGAAAATCTTGACTCTAACTTCTATCTCACCATATAGTATTAAGCAAGTTACTTAATTTCATACACCTTAGCTCCCTACCTGTAGAAAGGAGATAATACAGGTATGTGATCTTTTTACCACAATTAGCACTCAAATCTTTGAAAATCAAAAGATTTTTGATACTCATTTGGTAGAAAAACTTGACCAGACCTGTACTTATTTATTGGAAAAGTCTGACCTGAACTGATGAGAAGCTAGTTATAGTGTTACTGAAATACCAAGGGTTTGGCCTAGGTCCTACGCTGCTTGCTGAACAGAAAGCCAATCACTGAGATGATGAGTATTGTTGGAGAAGGAGGCTTTAATAGGGTGCTGCAGCCAAGAAGGGAGCTCAGTCTCAAATCCGTCTCCTTGATGGACTAAAATTAGTGGTTCGTATAGCAAGGAAGAATTGTAACCATGTGTGGGAAAACAGGAACTAGGAATGGGTAAGGAAGAGGAGTTGGTTAATAGGAAGTAGGTGGTTGGTTAGACAATCATGATGGGTAAGGGATCTGCCCTCTCATTGTCCAAATGCAGTGGTCTGATACTATCTGGGAGGACTGATGGTTGATTTTCTGAGTGAGGAACTCAGATAAGACAACTGTAATTTTCTTCAGTTTTAAGACTGGGAGGATCAGATTCTATGTTTATTCAAAGAAACCATAAACACCAGCTCTATGGGATTCATAGAGGTTTGAGTCCCCCATTTCTATTAATTTCTCAATCATGGAGAATTTGGCTGTTGATCTTTTTGGCTGCTTCACGCTGAGGAGGGGTGTTGTGAGCAGCTCCATACCATGAGTAACCATGCGGCCACTCAGGAATCAAAAGTTGATCTAATCCCAGTTTTCTCCTGAAACACAATCTTTCTCTTTCCAGTCTCCTACTTCCATTAAAGTCAAATTACAGCAGGACCAATCCTCCTGCAAAGTAAGCTTCCATCTCATATACTTGGCCTGATTACCCACACAATGTGCAGCAAGAATCATTGTCTATATAGGCTCTCTTAAATTGGCTTTTCTGTAGCCTCTCACAAGGCCATTTCAGTCAAAGCCCTGGGAATATACGTTCCTCCAATTGTGTGCCATTGTTTAACAAAACAAAACAGAACAAAAACGGATTCTTACTGAACTCTTACAGCCAAAAACATTGCCATGAATTAAGAATATTCACAAACACTTTACAAATTCTGGATAAATTAGGCAGAGAGAGAGAAATATATCCCAAATTCTGTTTACAAGAGTATACTCTACTCAAGCATTAAAGGCTGTAAATAGCTCAGCAGGAAAACAATTCTCCAGAGTCTGAAGAGTCAGCAATGGTTCAAACAACAACAATAACAACAAAGCCATTAAAATGATTTTAGTTCTCCATCAGTTTAATCCATAAAATCAACTGCTGCTCTGCTTCATGTTGGGTTAGCAATCCTTATGAACACATTAGCCTTTTAATTAGAGTCCTGGAAGTTTTCTCTCTAATCCAATGGCATAATCTATAAAGTTATAAGAAACCAGTGTTCAAAAGTCCTTTTCATGAACTCCTTAAAAGAAGTAAGCCCTGGGCTGTAGCTGATTATAAGTCACCTTGAGAAGAATTATTGGGGGAACCATCCCCCAATATTTCAACATAGGTTCTTTCTATTTTCCCTAAGTGTTGGCCAGTCTGAGAAATAAAGAGAAAGAGTACAAAGAGAGAAATTTTACAGCTGGGCATCCAGGGGTGTCATCACATATTGGTAGGACCATGATGGCGACCTCAAGCCACAAAACCAGCAGGTTTTTATTTGGGATTTTAAAAGGGGAGGGGTTGTATGAACAGGGAGTAGGTCACAAGGATCACATGCTTCAAAGGGCAATAAAGATCACAAGGCAAGGCAAAATTAGAATTACTGATGAGGGTCTGTGTCCCACTGTGCACACATTGTCTTGATAAATATCTTAACAGGAAACAGGGTTCAAGAGCAGACAGCCAGTCTGACTAGAATTTACCAGGATGGAATTTCCCAATCCTAGTAAGCCTGAGGGCACTGCAGGAGACCAGGGCATATTTCAGTCCTTATCTCAACTGCGCAAGACAGACCACTCCCAGAGCGGCCGTGTATAGACCTACCCCCGGGAGTGCATTCCTTCCCCAGGGCTGTTCCTTGCTGGGAAAAGAATTCAGCGATATTTCTCCTACTCACACATCCATCTATAGGTTTTCTGAGAGAAGAAAAATATGGCTGTATTCTGCCCGACCCCGCAGGCCATCAGACCTTATGGTTATCTTTCCTTGTTCCCTGAAAGTTGCTGTTATTCTGTTCTTTTTCAGGGTGCACTGATTTCATATTGTTCAAATACATGTTTTACAAACAATTTATACAGTTAATGCAATCGTCACAGGGTCTTGAGGTGACATACATCCTCAGCTTACAAAGATGACAGGATTAAGAGATTAAAGTAAGACAGGCATAAGAAATTATAAGAGTATTAATTGGGGAAGTGATAAATGTCCATGAAATCTTCACAATTTATGTTCAGAGATTGCAGTAAAGACAGGCATAAGAAATTATAAAAGTATTAATTTTGGGAACTGATAAATGTCCATGAAATCTTCACAATTTATGTTCTTCTGCCACGGCTTCAGCCAGTCCCTCCGTTCGGGGTCCCTGTCTTCCCACAACAAGAATCAAAGCAAAACAACAACTGTCTTAAGACAGTCATAACCACACAATTGACAAGGAAATTTGGTTATTTCTGTGTCATACAACAATTTAACATAATAATCATAATTATTACAATATGTATTAGGACATATCAGAATTTTAGGACTCTCCTACAATCCTAGAACACATATTAACAACACATCTATAGAAATATAACCCCCAAAAAGTTAAATACCACCTCACATTTGACAATGCTTCCTGTATAATTCTAACATACCAAATAAATCTAATATGTCTCTTTTGGAATTCAGGATACCCAATATTTTAAAAAGGTTATCTCGAGGTTAAAATACTGATCTAGAACTTGAAATTTTTCTGCTGGAAAGTCTGTCAAAAATCAAAGATTTAAGACACTTGAGATCACAAAATAAGTTCACAAGTTACTAAAAAATAGTCATTCATTTAGCCAAAATCATAATACAAAAATGTTTACTTTTTGATAGAGAGGAGACTCAATTTCCTTAACAATAAAACCTAATAAAAAACCGCACAGCACCAACTAAATCTGTCTTCCCCACTCCTTTTTTTCTTCTACAGTTTTACTCAAAAGGTAAATAGAAATCTCTTATTATCTCTTACATGAAAATTTTGTTCAAAAGAGAAAACCAAATTTTACCTTTGTATGTTGTATTATTAATGTCAAAACTAACTTTAATAAAACTTTATAAACAAATCTATCTAACTTTAATCAGTTTGATCACAAGGTAAGATTTCCATGAACTTTTTGTAACTTTTTACAGTTTTCTATTAAAGGGCAGATTAATGCTCCAAGAAAACCATGTTATTTAGACATAGAGGTCCAGTTGCTGGCCTTGCATTAGTGTGCTTTTGATATTAATGTTTAGTTTATAGAAACACTCTGAGCTAATCTTATCCCTCAAATTCAGCTCTTGCAGTCTCATGTGCCCACCTCTTCTGTGATAGTCCCTGGGCCTAGAGGGATTGAATAGTTGTTATTTTATTTCATTTCTGCTTTTGTGTCAATACTCAAGATTTAGCAGGGATCAGTGCCTTTTTTCAGACCCAGTGGTCAAAGCCCTGCAACTTAACAGTACAGGGATTAGTTAATAGGATATTTATACTACAGAAAGTCCTATCATTCTCTCTAACATGTCAGAAATAAAAACACTGTGATTTGGTGCTCAGGAGTTACTGCTTGCAGCACTTCAAACCACTGTATTAAGGTAGTTAAGTTACTCACTACACATGTCTAATTGCTGGTACTCTAGTGACAGAACTGTGACTAAAAGCATCAAAAGTGTGACAGATCCTATGTTAAACTTATCAAAGCAAGACAACTAACTTGTTTCTCCATCATTAAAAACATAGTAAATGCAAATATTAGTTTTGGAAATGCAATATGAAGACAAATAATTTCCTTTCACTTAAATATTTTATAATGAAACTGAGATAAAGTAAAAACAAGCAAATAATTAATTTATTTTCAGCTATTTAAAATAGCATTACATAATTCCAAGATTAGTTTCTAGATACAGCACTGACAACTTATTAGGGAACTCTCTGCTGAAATCTTCAAACTAGTGCAACACTTGTATTTCTTTGGTTTTCAAGTATGCACATGAAGGCTCATCAGTGATAAACTGCTTGGGATCAAAAATCACTAGACAGAATCGCATATTTTTTATTACTACTTAATCCAAGTGAATGTCACTTAATTTTAATAATGACTAACACACCTAAGTTAGTTTCAGAGAAATTTCAATCAATATAACTTCCTTAAGGACAAGGCCAATCTTTCCTGAACATTAAAACTTTGTACCCATTTTATAGTTTTTCCTCATTACTTAAAGGAATATATCTGAAACCAACTCAAATTATTGATTGATTGAATTACCTTGGAAATAAACACTATTTAAACATTTTAATTCTCACCAGTCTTTTCAAATAACAAAATAAATAATGTACTGTTTCTGCTTAAAACTTGTAAAAATAGTTGATTTTTTTAAAACCAGGAACCTTAAAGCTCTTGTGTCTCTTTAGATCATCAGAGGTAAGCAATAGCAACAAGTTTTAAATGGCTGGTGTCCTCTATCAATTTTTGCATGCTTGACAAATATAGGTTAGAAATTTTAGATAAATAAAATAGATGATTAATTGCTGGAAATGTGTAGGAAACAAAATGACTATTCATGGAACCAAATAAAAGCCTTCCAGTAGAAATGAAAAAATATCAATCATTTTATATACATGTATATGAAAGTAAAACCCAAAGGAGAACAAACAGCAAATAATTGAAAATTAAAAGCAAAGCAAAGAACAGGAAACCAAGTCCAAATTTCTCTTCTGCTCAGTTTACCTTGGAGGCCACAGTGTTACTCAGAATCTAAAAAATTCACATGATGTATATTTTGTTCCTGGTACACAAATTAATGTTTAAGTCCACCAAAAACACTATACTTTCTGTGCAATTAAGAAATTCACTTTAGGTGTATGATCAGTAAGTACTTAGTGCTGGTAGCATCTATGCAGAAGGCCAAATACAGTGTGAAATAAAGCAATGGAAGCATTTATGTTAAATTTGGCTCCATGTTAATCTCCTTTCACTTAAATATTTTATAACAAAACAGGAACAAAGTAAGAACAAACAATCAACTAATTTATTGTTAGCTATTTAAAAGAGTATCCTCACATAATTCCAAGATTAGTTTCTAGATACAGTTTGGCTTCATGCTTAACTGCCATTGTATTTCATTACAAAATGTATTAATTTACCTTCATCAAGACCAAGCGCTTTAATTATGAGCAATGTTAACTAGCCAAATTTCTCTAATTTTCTCTCAGGTTTTAAAGAATATTTTACTATCTAAACTGTTTCATCTTTATTTTCTCTGTATGTGCATGAAGGGTAGTCATATAGAGAAACAGGAAAAAGCTACAAATGACTTACATGGACCATCTATGACATGCTTGGGCTTTCTGTTTTGTACTAACTTTTCTTTTCTTTTTAAAATAAGCAGTCATTTTATTTTGGGACAAAAATTCACCATACACGATCCTTTGTCATACAAAATTCTTTATTTTCTTTTTTCTTTTTTTTTTGAGACGGAGTCTCACTCTGTCACCCAGGCTGGAGTGCCGTGGCGCAATCTTGGCTCACTGCAAGCTCCGCCTCCCAGGTTCAGGCCATTCTCCTGCCTCAGCCTCCTGAGTAGCTGGGACTACAGGCACCTGCAACCATGCCTGGCTAATTTTTTGTGTTTTTAGTAGAGATGGGGTTTCACCATATTAGCCAGGATGGTCTCAATCTCCTGACCTCGTGATCTGCCCGCCTTGGCCTTCCAAAGGGCTGGGATTACAGGCATGATCTTTATTTTCTTTATAACCTTCCCTACCAAAAGTATATCTTTATGTCCTTAAGTTTCTTTATATCCCTCTCCCCTACTTACTTGTTCCTTTCTATCTTGTTTCATAAATAACCTTTTCAAGTCCGTAATTCTAATTAACCTTTAGATACCCTCTGAATTAGGCAAAACTATTCTTTTTCTCACAAAGAACACATCTTCTTTGGCACATGTTATACACTGAATTATATATTAACTATAATTCTTATCCTTAGTAACTTTAAATTTTAATGAAAACCTAGGAAGCAAGAAATTCTGAGCTGCCTTTCAGATATTAACATTTGGTAGATGAGAACCATTTCACAACTTTTAGAAATATGTTTCCCCATATCATAACTTTTTCTTAATTAGAAATGACTCAGACATCCAACTAGCATAAAAAATAATTTTAAGATTTTAAGTTACAGGCTGGGCATGGTGGCTCATGCCTGTAATCCCAGCACTTTGGGAGGCCAAGGCGGGTGGATCATGAGGTCAGGAGATCGAGACCATCCTGGCTAACACAGTGAAACCCTGTCTCTACTAAAAATACAAAGAATTAGCTGGGCATGGTGGTGGGTACCTGTAGTCCCAGCTACTCGGGAGGCCGAGGCAGGACAATGGCATGAACCTGGGAGGTGGAGTTTGCAGTGAGCCGAAATCATGCCACTGCACTCCAGCCTGGGCAACAGAGCAAGACTCCATCTCAAAAAAAAAAAAAAGAAAAAGAAAAAAAAGATTTTAAGTTACACAGAAAATTCACCTACAACACTTACCCATTTACATTTTCCTTATTTTTAGCAATTTATCTAGATTTGTGAATCATTTCCTTGTTAACCATTTTATAACCTGTGAATATCAGGTATTCACCTAAGTAAGAATCTTAGAGTTAACTACACGGGCATGTTCACCAATAACTCAGAAGATTCAGCTATTTTTGTTAAACCAACATTAAATAGGTCTTACTTACCAAAAAAATTCACACAAAGATCATTTTGTTTTGGCTGGGTTTATAGTTGTATAACCTCTATGTCAAACCCTGATACCTAAAAATATCTAGCAGAGACAAATATAAAACCCCAACAGAAATGTATGCTGACAACACTGAAGACATTCCTTTTTTTATATTACCAATAATTTTAAAGCCAGCTTGTTTATTAAAGTTTTAGTTAAGTCACATGAAAATTACTTGGACTTATTTACTTATTAGTGATCTTTTATTTATAAGCCAATTTGGTAGACACAACGTGTAATAAATGTACATACACATAAACACATCTAGACATGTATACACACACACAAAGATCCAACAGCTTTTATCTTGGAACTCTAGTCATGTGATATAAATACATACTTACCAGCCTGCAAACATGTTCACATGGTTCAACTTTGTTTGCCCCAGTAGGTAATCCAGTGAAGGCTGTGAACCAAAATTTTGGGTAAAGCAGTTTCCATGGCAGTTTGATTTGTAAAGGCCAAACCTTCCCAGACTCCAAAGAGCAATGGGGCAAAACAGCATCACAGAACCTTACCTGGAACCTACTAACCAGGCCCAACCCTGCTTAGAATAGCAGCATTAAAGCCTGTATATCTGGAACTCCATTTCACTTTCCCATTATCAACAGCAAACTCCAGATTCCAAACAATGTTGGGGCCAAAAAAAAAGAAAATCAGTTTACTGAATTCCAATTTCTCTTGACTATGTTGACACACACACAATCACCAAAACACAATCCAAGTGCTTCAGCAATAAACAAGCACCAAGTGTGTCTAAATTGAAACAGTCAGTGTGCTTCCTCTCTCAATCAGTTGGGCTTTATCCACTTGCAAATGGAAATTCCAACCAAAATTGAGAGGAACTGACCCACTCTCTGGTACCCACAAAAGACACTCACTTGCCCAGACACACACACAACACACAATTAGAAATAAGCCCCCAGAGTGTCCATATTGAAACAGTCAGGGTGCTGCCATTTCTCAGTCAGTTGGCCTTGTCCACTTGCCAATGGAACTTCCTCTAAAAATTTCCCAAGTTGAAAAGAGCAGATCATGCTATCTGGGCCTACAAAGGAAATTTCACCTGTCCCGATGCAGATATCAAATTTAAAGATTGTTCTTTCTAGGCATTCAGGAAGGCAGCTGGGGCCAGCAGCAGCAGGACCAGAGAGGGAAACAGACCCACGTCCAGCCAAAAAAAAAAAAAAGTGGGTCAAGCGGCTACTTAGAAGGTGTTTTGAAATTCCTGACCCACAGCAACCAAGCCACCAGCAATGTGTTTCTGGTCAGGGAACCGGAATTTGTTACTGAAACACCGAGGATTCAGTGTAGGTCTTGTTGCTCACTGCACAGAAAGCCATTCACTGAGACAATGAGTATTGCCAGAGGAGAAGGCTTTAATCAGGTGCTGCTTCCAAGGAGATGAAAGATTAGTCTCAAATCCATCTCCCTGATGGACTAAAATTAGGGGTTTATATAGCAGGAAAGAAATGTAACCCTGTGTGGGAAGACAGGAATTAGGGAGGGGTAAGGAAGAGGAGCTGGTCGACAGGAAGCAGATGGTTGGTTAAGCAATCATTATAAGTGAGGGGTCTGACACCCCATTGTCCAAAAGCACCAAATAGTGAGTTTCAGCTTCTTGATACTATCTGGGAGTCCTGATGGTTGATTTCCTGAGAAAGGAACTCAGATAGGACAATTGTGATTTTCTTCAGTTTTAAGACTGGGAGGATCAATTTCTATGTTTATTCAAAGAAACCATAAACATCAGCTCTATGGGGCAATTGGGTCAGTTGCAATAGTTTTATTTATCACTCTTAGTACAACCATTCTGATGTGTTGCTGTAAAAATATTAATAACTTTGATTATGGGTTGCTGCTCTATATTCCATTGGTGTTACCTAATGTGCATTTTATACATTGTATTATACTTCTAAAATTGCCAGATTTTTCATTCTAAAACATATGTTGCCTTGGTAAAAATTGTGGGCTCTACATATTTCTCTAGCTACCTATATTAGAATTAGATTTGGTTAGGGTTTTTTTTTTTTTCCATAGGTTATTGGGGAACCAGTGGTGTTTGGTTACATGAGTAAGTTTTTTAGTGGTAATTTGTGAGATGTTGGTGCAACCATCACCTAAGCAGTATACACTGTACCCAATTTGTGGTTTTTATCCCTCACCCCATTCCCACCCTTTCCCCTTGAGTCCCCAAAGCCTATTTTTCATTCTCATTCCTTTGCATCGTCATAGCTTAGCTCCCACTTATGAGTGAGAACATACTATGTTTGGTTTTCCATTTCTGAGTTACTTCACTTAGAATAATAGTCTCCAATCTCATCGAGGTTGCCGTGAATGTCGTTAGTTTATTTCTTTTTTTGGCTGAGTAGTATTCCATCACATATATGTATATATTATATAGTGTGTGTGTGTGTGTGTGTGTGTGTGTGTGTGTGTGTATAATATATGTGTGTGTGTGTATATAAAATAGTTTCTTTATCCACTTGCTGATTGATGGGCATTTGGGCTGGTTCCACATTTTTGCAATTTTGAATTGTGCTCCTTTAAACATGTGTGTGCAAGTATCTTTTTTTTGTATAATGATTTCTTTTCCTTTGGGTAGCTACTCAGTAGTGGGATTGCTGGATCAAATGGTAGTTCTACTTTTAGTTTTTTAAGGAATCTCCACATTGTTTTCCATAGTGGCAGTACTAGTTTACATTCCCACCAGCAGTGTAGAAATGTTCCCTGTTCACTGCATGCATGCCAACATCTATTATTTTTGATTTTTTGATTATGGCCATTCTTGCAGGAGTGAGGTGGTATCTCATTGTGGTTTTGATTTTCATTTTTCTGATCATTAGTGATGTTGAGCATTTTGTCATATGTTTGTTGGTCATTTATATATTTTCTTTTGAGAATTGTCTATTCATGTCGTTTGCCCACTTTTTGATGGGGTTGTTTGTTTTTTTCTTCCTAATTTGTTTGAGTTCGTTGTAGATTCTGGATATTAGTCCTTTGTCAGATGTATAGATTGAAGATTTTCTCCCACTCTGTGGGTCATCTGTTTACCCAACTGACTGTTGCTTTTGTCATGCAAAAGCTCTTTAATTTAATTAAGTACCAGCTATTCATCTTTGTTTTTATTGCATTTGATTTTGGGTTCTTTATCATGAAATCCTTGCCTAAGCCAATATCTAGAAGGATTTTTTCAATGTTGTCTTCTAGAGTTTTTATAGTTTTAGGTCTCAGATTTATGTTCTTGATCCATCTTGACTTGATTTTTATATAAGGTGAAAGATGAGGATCCAGTTTCATTCTCCTACATGTGGCTTACCAATTATCCCAGCACCATTTGTTGAATTGGGTGTCCTTTTCCCACTTTGTTTTTGTTTGCTATGTCAAAGATCTTTTGGCTGAAAGTATTTGAGTTTATTTCTGGATTCTCTATTGTGTTCCATTTGTCTATGTGCCTATACAAGTACCATGCTGATTTGGTTATGGTTGACAGAAAACACATAAAAAATGGCTCAAATAAGAAGTTTATTTCACTCTTATAAAAAAGTTCAGAGATAAGCAGTTCCAAGGCTTTATTATGGCCACAAAATGTCAGGGCTCAAGGCTTCTTCTATCTTGTAACTGTGTCTTATATGATATTTGATCCTAAGAGCATGTCATAGGTAAAATGGCTGCTGAAGTGCCAGCCATTTCACTTATTTTTCCACCAGCATGAAGGTAGAAAAGGAGGAGAAAGGCTAGGTCACATCTTTTAAGGACCCTTCCCAGAAATTATAAATACTACTTTAGTCTGAATTTAGTCACATGGACATATCTGATGCAATGGAGTATAGGAAATATCTTTGTTTCAGACTGCTGTAAATCTAGCTAAAAATTTATGGTCTTGTGACTATAGAAGAAGATAACAGATACTGAGAAAAATTGTAGTCTTTGCCCCACTGCCCTTCTATCTTATTGGGTAGTTGTCAAAGAGAAGTAATAAACATGAAAACAACTTAAAAGAGTCAAAAGCTCTACATAATTCTATGTTTAATAACAAGAAGGGACTTAGGGTATTTTTTTTTAAACAAACATTCTTCCACAGTTTTGATGTATCATTTTGGTGGTTTCTCAACATATCATTGGGATAATGTTGTAAATGGTGGATAAATGCCAATTTCTACTATTCCTCAAAGACTTTCTTGATTATTTTTTTGTCTACCGGGAAATCTAGTGGGTTTTTTAAAAAGACACTTGAACATCTGGCATGTGTCCAGGAAGCCATAATACAAAGTTAAAACAGCTTTAGCTTCAAACATAGTTTTGTTCACTTTTGTCCCCCATATTTTTTCTGGATCTTTTCTTAGAACTGTGAACCTGGTAACAGCTCTGTGGCTAGTAAATCTTATTCACACCTACTTGTGCAAATGCTAATATTATTTCCTAAATATCTTTTATATTTTTGAAGGATAATACTTTAATACTTGCTATTATTATTTAAACCAGTTAAAGACACAAGACTATCTAACCTAGAGAAAAATAAAAGAGGAAAAATTAAATTCAGCTTTACTTATGTAATTTTGGAGAGTTATAATTCTACAAGATGTGTATGCTTGTGGTATACAGGTAAGCAGTCTAGGCATAATTTACATCCTTTCCTATGCAGTGGAGGGCTGGAATTCTGCATCTCTGCCTGTGACTGGTTTAGTTAAGTGAATTCAATTTAGAGGGCAAAGATTAAGATACCTAAGTTTGTTGGGGTCAAGCCACATTTTTTCAGTCAACCTTGCCTCCAATAACAATAATATCACATTTTGTTCCCCTTTAACTCTTGTATATGTTTCCCAACCGACATGGAACTTGAAGAGGAAAAGGGATAATTTGTGTCCCCAAATCCCAGCAATACTCAATGAACAATTATCTGATAAATGGAATGATGACCGGTTGAGTGACTAAGTGAGCCAAAGTGCTTCCCAGTGATATGGAAGTTAATCTGTAGAGGTGTAGAGTGTTTATACCAACCCAAAGAATAATGTTTGAGACATGTATAGGACAATAAAGGCATTTCTGTTCCAGTGAGGAAAAAGCCAGAATCAGGCTTTGAGTATACTTGGGAGGGTTGAATTCAGGATGTTGATGAGTCTCTTTTAGGGTACAGTGGACTGCTGGGTGGCACTTTAGGAGAAACTCTATAATTCAATAAGAAAAGAGGATTTTGAGCACCCTGACATCTCTAGGTATAGCCTCAGCCACATACTTATCAGCCCTCTTGGCTCCACAGTAAATCTCAATCTTGTTTTATAATAACGCTGGTAAATGTTTATTTTGGTTTTAAAAATTTGGGAGATAAATTCAATCTTAGGTTTATTCCATAAAATAAACATGCTGTTAGCAGAGGCTAAACTAGGATGGATTCTCGATTGGTACTTCGGAAGTATAATCGGCCATGGGATTTTGTCCAAGGGCTATCAATGATCGTATGTTTCGGTTTTCTGTCTCTTTTTTCTACCTGATGCTCTATCACTCAGGGTAGAATAAGAGAATGATTATTTTCCTAAGAGATTTGGGGAATTCAGTCGCGATGGCTCCACAATGTCCACACAGATGCTGTAGTTAAAAAAGAAGAAAGCCTTTGGTTTGGTGCCTTTATTTTACTCTATGTATTATTAGTTTCCATTCAATAAAAGGGAAATACAACGTTTCTTTTTTCCCTTTGGTTTTCATCATGAACAGACACGTTCAGAACTTTTACCAAGGCTGGTCCTTGAGAGTATTGTGCTACAGCTGTTTTTTATTCTTGCTCCTAGGTGGCCCTGCCGAAATAAAATTTTGCTCTTTAGATGCATAGATACTTGGTTGAAAGTGTAAGTAAATTGAGGGACTTCTAGTTTGCCTGAATAAATCTGTATTCATTTAAACTATTAGAAATTTATAACTCCATAAGACCAAAGAAAGATAATTCAAAAAATTGGCTCATTGTATTTTAGAGCTAAACTTTCTTACTTTTAAAGACTATGGTGGTAATTAAATTGAATGTCTTAATCCTACAGACAAGGAGACTGGGGGGCAGAGATGTTAAGCCACATTCCTAATATAATATTCTATTCCATAGTGGTACCAGGATTAAAACCCAGCTCCCAGAGTCCAATACAAGACTCTTTTTCACTTAATGCCATGTGACTCCTTTCTTTAAAAATAAAATAACGGGTTTGCTTTACAAATGTCAACTGGCTGATGCATATAAGAAAGTCTATTATGGGAAATGTCAACCCACTTTGTGTTGCTGGAGACACAGAGATGCTTCTCAGATGGTAACTCTTTGTGGGGTCCAGGAAATCTCTCTCTCCTCCCTCCCCGCTGTTTTACATTATATTACCCCTCCTACCCGTGGGCTCCCACCTTCTTCTCCAATCAAGCCTCCTTTCTCCACAGAAGAGGTGGTCATAAAGACGTTAGTAAAAATGAATCTAGCTAAAGTTGCTGAATGCTTGTGAGTCCTACTTTCATCAGCAAAAACAACAATAAAGTTTGTCTTGCAGAAGGGTCCCAAGGACCTAACTCATCTTTTCTGATCTCAAAACTGATACAAGCTCAAGTTGCTTGTGGAAACCTATGTCTTTTCTTCCAAAGATAATAAGTAACAGACCCTCTGAGTGTCTGTTGAAAAGAAGAGAAAAGAGACTGTCTGCCTTTGTATTCCCCAGGGAGCAAAAGCTATTGTGAGGAAGCAGACAGGCCTTGTGCTGCAGCCTGGCTCACAATGGCACATGCTAGTGACAAGAGACATAACATCGGCGCTGTGGCTCCTGCATGGCTGCAACTATTGATACAAGTTGTGTTGACTTGTAGTTATTACAGCTTCAATCCGGACACTGCATTCCAAATAGTAATCAGTACCATACAAACTTTTCCAATATGCACTCTTCAGTCTAATTAAGCAAAATGTAAATATACATTTGAAAGCAAGTTCTCCTTTATATGGAATAAATGGCTTTATTTTTAAGTTAGTTTAGTATGTGACCGGAGTCAATGGAAGGAAAAGCAACATCTATTTTATTACTGATGGGAGGCAAGAATTTTAATATCCACAGATAAATTTAATGAGGACCATCTTTCTTATCTTTGGAGGAATATAGTTTACATATGCAGTGCCTTTCAATCTAACATGTTTAAGTTCTATGTGTGTATATTTGCACATGAATAAAACAAAAAGCTAATGAAATTAGAGTTTTAGAACTAGAGGGAAGTGTAAATGTACCCTATTTCAGCTCTTCTGTCTTACAGTTCAATTTTCCATATTACAGTTCACACTCTTAGAAATTGAGATCTATAGGAGGTTAGGAATCTGTCCATTAGTTGCAGAATAACAAATATTTGAATTCTTTAAAATTTTATATTCTGGTATATTGGTCTAGATCCCAAATTACCAAAAAATTTATGAAAAAAATTAAATAGAAATAATTAAATAACTTAATACCTATAAAAGTACTTGAATTACACACTGAATTATTAACATTTATTGCATTTTAATACAATATGAAGGTACAATGTATTTTGTGGTATGTGAAATTTCATGTTTTAAATATTTTTCTTGATTGATAACATTTTAACCAATCAGATCACCTCACTCACTGAATGCCTTGGCTAATAGAGAACTCTGAAATTTAATCCCAAAGTGGGCAATCCTGTGATATTCTGAATAATTTGGCCATTTTTCTCCTCATCTATTGGAGAAGAAATACATTTTTTTATTATCAAACAAATAGGCAAGATTTTTGAATGAATAAAATTATTTAGGTAATTTCTAATCTCCCCCTTTTACTGGTATAGACATAAATGGTATTGTTTTTTATTTGAAGGAAAGTTTTCATGTATAGTTTTTAGCAAATTCTACTCTTAAAAGATTGTATATCACCAGAAAAGAATTAAAAACAAACCAGAGATGAAGAATGTAAAGAAGGAGTCTCTTGCAGCATGCCAGCAGAGGGGTGCAGGGTCACAAATAGCCTGTAAAAATCAAGTTTTGATGGAAGGAAGATGACAGGTTGATGACAACTGGAGAGAGGAAGTAGACGGAAATCCTCAGTTCTCAAACTTTAACATGGTAACTGGGGTACGTGCTTTAACTCAGATTCCTAGGTGCCACTTCAGAGATTCTTTAGCTCTGAGTTAAGGCACAGAAATCTGCAGTTTTAACAAGAAGTGCTAATGTACAGACGCAAATGATTTGGGGCCATGCTTGAGAAATCCTGATTTAAATTATAGCACAGGGAATGTAGGTTATGTAAAAGAAAAAACAAAGGACTGTCCAATTAACACCACAATAAATTCTTTTCTAGAACAATATTTTGCAACAGTCACCAGCTACTTCTCATAAAAAGTTTCTGCTCAGACCAGGCACAGTGACTCGTGCCTTTAATCCCAGCACTTTGGGAGGCTGAGGTGGGCAGATCACCTGAGGTCAGGAGTTCGAAAACAGACTGGCCAACATAGTGAAACCCCATCTCTACTAAAAATACAAAAATTAGGCAGGCGTGGTGACAGGCGCCTGTAATCCCAGCTACTTGGGAGGCTGAGGCAGGAGAATCACTTGAACCTGAGAGGTGGAGGTTGTAGTGAGCCGAGATTGCACTACTGCACTCCATCCTGGGCAACAGAGTGAAACTCTGTCTCAAAAAAAAAAAAAAAAGTTTCTGCCCAGATAATCCTGGAAAATTTCTATGCTCTAATCAATATTTAGAAATTCGTAGATTATTCTAACATGCAAAAAGGTGTTGCAGTACAAAACTCTAACTCTGTTTAAGTGATTTTCTATATTTACTTAATCATGGAATGTATTTTTACTTAACAAGAATTCCTATTTGTATCCCATTGAGCCTATCCTCAGAAAAACCACTTAGGAAAACAATAGAGTAATAGAGAAGTTTTGACCTTTTGAGCTGATATACAAGCACCTCTATTATCAAATGCCCCAAAAGCCTACTATGAAATCTCTTTACCTGTGAATGAAGATGTTCAGGCCTTTGGGGGCTTTATACAGGGACACTCTGCTGTTGTTCTGGCTGAGTATTGTTTGAAAGATTCTTCTCTGTAACTAGGAAGCTCTATTTATAATTTCTTATTTTTTCCCCTCCATGATTGGAAGTCCTTTTAGCTATAGCAAGCTGTATTGAGTTTTCCAATTTAACTATTTCATGCCTATTTATATATTGAGTCACATCATTTAGTTATCATTTTTGGACAGTGACAAAATGACAGTGGATAGGGTTTTCTATTCTCTTTGTAGAAAACAAAACAAAACTCTTCATAGAAAACACAGGATTTTCTGAATGATTCCAAAATAATTTGAAATCTGTCTTTTATTATGCTATATGATCTAACTCCAATCCTAGAATGATGAAGCCATCTCTGTCTCCATAGCTGCTTACAAACATCCGAGTTCTGCCAGAGAAAGCCACAGAAATAGACATAAGTTCTATTATGAATTCATGATCACCAAACTCAAAGAAGCCTTCACCCTACCAGTTAATTCTGCTATATAGTGGTTCCCCATTATTCATGGGGATACATTCCAAGATTCCCAGGGGATGCCTGAAACCACAGATAGTACTGAATCCTACATATACTATATTTTTTCCTATACATACATACCTATGATAAAGTTTAATTTATAAAGTAGACACAGCAAAAGATGATCAACAATAGAACAACTATAACAATGTATTGTAATACAAATTATATGAATGTTGCATCTCCCTCTTTTTCTCTCTCTTTCTTCTCAAAATATCTTAATACTATGTATAATACCTACCTCTTTTCAGACAGCAGTTAACCGTGGGTAACTAAAATCACGGAAAGTGAAATCCTAGATAAGAGAGGACTACTGTCAGAGGTGTCTGAACTAGAGTGACTTCATTTTGAATAGGGGCTGGGTAAAATAGGCTGAGGCCTATTGAGCTGTGTTCCCAGGAGGGTAAGGCATTCTTAGTCACAAGATGAGATGGGAGGTCGGCACAAGATACAGGTCATAAAGACCTTGCTAATAAAACAGGTTGCAGTAAAGAAGCCAGCGAAAACCTACCAAAACCAAGATGGCCATGAGAGTGATCTCTGGTCGGCCTCACTGCTACACTCCCAGCAGCGCATTGACAGTTTACAAATGCCGTGGAAATGTCAGGAAGTTACTCTATATGGTCTAAAAAGGGGAGGCATGAATAATCCACCCCTTGTTTAGCATATAATCAAGAAATAACCATAGCAATGGGCAACCAGCAGCCCTCAGGGCTGTTGTGCTTATGGAGTAGCCATTCTTTTATTCCTTTACTTTTGTGCATGTGTGCACCACGTGTGCAGTGGCATGATCTCGGTTCACTGCAACCTCTGCCTCCTGGGATCAAGCTATTCTTGTGCCTCAGCCTCCCAAGTAACTGGGATTACAGGCACGCACCACCACGCCCAGCTAATTTTTTTCTGTATTTTTGATAGAGACGGGGTTTGGCCATGTTGGGCAGGCTAGTCTCAAAGTCCTGACCTCAGGTGATCTGCCCACCTCGGTTTCCCAAAGTGCTGGGATTACAGACATGGCCCACCATACCATGCCTATTCCTT
Organism: Gorilla gorilla gorilla; assembly: GCF_029281585.2. Taxonomy (NCBI): domain Eukaryota; kingdom Metazoa; phylum Chordata; class Mammalia; order Primates; family Hominidae; genus Gorilla; species Gorilla gorilla. The sequence continues at coordinate 63,147,329 of NC_073232.2, read as the reverse complement.
TACTTTCTTAATAAACTTGCTTTCATTTTATGGACTCACCTTGAATTTTTCCTTGTGTGAGATCCAAGAACCAACCTTCTCTTGGAGTCTGGACTGGGACCCATTTCCATTGACACTACTGTACATCTCTCATACTCATCAATGACAACTACATTTTCACATTTTGTCTAACTCTCTTTTTTCCTTACCCCAAGATGAACCTCAACCTTATGATCTACTTCATGAGAAACTAGAAGCTATGAGTTGGAAATATCATGAAGCATAGAAATCTTCACAGATCTGCCCCTCTACTGTCATTTTTTCTTTTTATTATAATTTAAGAGCCTTTCCTCTTCCTCTGTAAGGCTAATCCTTCCACAGGTACTCTGGCTTCCTTCCCATCACAGCTCCTAAGGAATCACAGATTCATACCTTTCTCTTACTGAATATTTATTATGTATTATGGACCAGACAATATTCTAAATCCTAAGGATATACCTGTGGACAGATTAAAGATGCCTGCCTTTTAAAAAGTTGTATTCTAGTAAAATATTATTCTTTACATTATGTATAATGCCTTCTTCATTTGTACATGCAATCTCTCTCTTTATCTGGATCATTTCCATTGGTTTTTCACATTAAGAAAAGCAAAACTGTCTGGGTGTGGTGGCTTACTCCTGTAATCTCAGCACTTTGGGAGGCCAATGCGGGCAGATGGCTTGAGCTCACAAGTTCAAGACCAGCTTAGGCAACATGGTGAAACCTGTCTCTACAAAAAATACAAAAATTAGCTGGGTATGTGGTAGTGGGAGCCTGTAATCCCACCTTCTCTGGAGGCTGAGCATGAGAATCACTTAAGCCTAGGAGGCAGAGTTTGCAGTGAGTCGAGATTGTACCACTGCACTACAGCCTGGGTGATAGAACCAGACCTTGTCTCAAAGGAAAAAAAAAAAGCAAAATCAAATACTATAAATATCTCTCTCTCCAGCTATGGCCCTATATTATTGCTTCATGCCACAGCCATACTTCTTAAGAGTTTACTTTCTTGGCCAGGCACGGTGGCTCACTCCTGTAATCCCAGCACTTTGGGAGGCCAAGGTGGGTGGATCACCTGAGGTCAGGAGTTCAAGACCTGCTTGGCCAACATGGTGAAACCCTGTCCCTATTGAAAACACAAAAATTAGCCGCACGTGATGGCAGGTGCCTGTGATCCTAGCTACTTGGGAGGCTGAGACAGGAGAATAACTTGAACCTGGGAGGCAGAGGTTGCAGTGAGCCTGGATCACACCATTGCACTCCAGACTGGGTGACTGAGTAAAACTCTGTCTCAAAAAAAAGTGTTTACTTTTTCAAAGAATTGCCTAGTTGCCCATATCTGCTATTCTGTTTACTCATCCTCTATTATTCCTTATTTACAATATTACTTCTGCCTCTATTATTTCACTTAGATAGCTCTTATTTCAGACAATGAGTTCCAGTGTTGCTGGATTTCAGTATGCAGTTTTCAGTCTTCATCCTCCTTACTTTTCAGTACATTTGATTCTGACAGGTACTTCCTGCAACACTCATTCCCCATTGATTTCCATGATACCATTCTCCCTTGGTTTCTTATCCAGGCACTTCCTTTCTCTCTTCCTGGCTCATCCACTTCTACCAGTCATTATATTAAAGTTCTTCATTGTTCAATATAGGCTCTCTTCTATCTCCTTTCACTGTATGACTTTTCTGGAGAACTTCATTAAGGTTCTTGGTTTCAAATACCACTTACATGCTAGCGACTCACAAATTTATATCTCTAACTTTCTCTGAGTTCCAAAGATAGAAGGTGGATACAAAGATAGATATTTGGCTAGTAGATATCCCATCTTGCATGCCTCAAAAGCATCTCAAAATGAACATATTTAGATTCAAATTCATGACTCTTGAGAATTCCTTAGTCTTGTTTTCCTTCCAGTGTTCTCTATCTTCTGAAAATCAGAATCCTAGTAACCCTTCTACGCTTCTCTCTCCCTCACCTCCCACATATAATGCACTACCATGTCCCGTTATTTGGCCTCTGAAATAAATTTCTACAATCCATCTACTTCGCTCCATTTTCACCACCATCCTGGTCAAGGTACAATTTCTCACCTAAAATTTATAATAACCTCCTAAATAAACAGCAGTATCTTATCTCTCTCCAATCTGTGCTCACTCTGCAGCAAGAACGTTCTTTTGAAAGGAAAAGCTGATCATATCATGTTCTTATTAAAAACCATCAACTGCGTCCACTGTTTTTAAGATAAGAGTAGAACTAAAGTCTCTTTTGGTCTACCAGTTTGCCTCGCCGCCATTTGCTCATTCCATTTCCCCTCTTTCTTTCCGCTCCAAATGTATTAGCTTGTTTTGTCCATTATAAACTCTTGCTTTTCTTTGTCATTGGGCCTTTGTCTATATTATTTTCATCACCTGGAGTTCCTTTTTCTTATTTCTTTGCCTGATGCAATCTCTCTTTTATCTGGATCCTTTCCTCTTAATTTCCCTTATATTAGCTCAAATTTGACTTCCTTAAGGGAGCCTTTCTCCTGCCCTGAATTAGATCAAATCTCTTTTTATTATACCATGTATTTTTCTTTTGTAGTTTTTTTGTAGGTATGTAATTTTTTGGTGTATATGTAGAAATGTACAACTTGCAATTTTATGTTTATTTACATGATTACTTATGTTTCTTCTTACTAAATCATAAGTTCCATGAGGTCAAGGGTTATGAATGTTTTGTTCACCAATTGTCCTCAGCAGCTAGTACATACTTGACACTTTGTAGAACACATAAAATAACTTTTACTACTGTGACTTATGCAAGACATTTTGGCAGCAAAGGAAAGTAGTGATTATGCCAGTGTTCTAGAAATTCAATATTAAGTGGCTTGAACTTAGGCTGATACATTTTTAATGATATTTTTATGATGTCTCTTAGGAGTTGACTCAGGACAATCCATATGCAGTCCCCATCCTCCAATTTGAAATTGTAAAAATTTATATTTTTTGAATTAATCCTATAGTCTAGTATTAGAAAAATTATTTTGGAGGTTATAGGTGGCAAATAACTTTTCACACTGAATCTTAGAGGAAGTTCATGATATTCTCCATGTAAACTTACAGTTAGAGGAGAGTCTCCAGGCTTCAAATGGTCCTGATACACAATAATTGCTCTAAACAACATTTTCCTTAGATCCTCATCATTTAATTTTTACTCCTCCATAGTGTGGAAATTATAATTCTTTCTCATCTAAAAGGCTATCTTCATAAGGCTTTTTGCACTCCAATATGATATGTGAAGTATTTATACATATATGAAATATATGTAAATATATTTATAGTTAAGTTTTATATTTAGATATAAATATATCATATTAAAATATATATTAATATATCAGATATACTTATTACATAAAGATAAATTATATTTATGTATAAATATGTGTGAATTTATAGTGTATATAATGATATGACATATAATTATGAGAATGAATTGGTGATAAACAGGTGTTGGTAAATGTGTGAGGTTAACCAGGAACCAGGGAATCTTGATGTGTTATTTTTTAGCTGAAATTGTACACTCTGTTTAGAGTTAGGCATAGGGAGAGCATGTATAAAACATTCTTATTCATTTTTCTTAATATTGTGTAGAGTTAAACATACATACAAAGCATTTATGAAGCAAGACAGTATACATACCTAATTCCTGGCAGAGTAACTAGGTGCTTATAGGAGTTTAAATTTAAAAGAGGAATCACAATTACCTGCCAACAATTTAATAAAAGCAGTGAAACATTTTAATCTTGAAGATTTCCCATTATTTTTTAAAAGATATAATGTTTTTGTTAGAGAATCAGTATAAACTTTCGGTAGAAATTTAGAAAATTTCAGGCAAAAATAAACATACATGCAAGTCTACTGGATAAAAGTAATCAATATTAACATTTTTATATATTTCTTTACCCAAAAGGGTAGTGCAGAATATTCTGTCTTATAAATTGATAGTATGGATTAATTTCCATGCCAAAAAATATTCTTCCATAACATACTCTCTTATGGCTATATATTTATCTCTTTTGTGGATAAACCATGATTTCTTTAAATAGTCATGGAATGATGGGCACTGTTTTGCTATTATAAACAATAAATGTGATTAGCTAAATGGTTAAAAATTTAAGGGGACATGTCAGGGGATATAGACAGGAATACTCAAGATGTTATATAGGCTGAGCTGAGAAACACAGATGACTCTATCTTGGGAAACTTTAAAGGTACATGAGCTTCCCTATGGCAGAGCAAAGCCATGCAAATTGCTCAGATTGGATTAAGTGCAGGCTAAATATTTTGTGCTAACAAAAGTCTAAAGTTAAGGAAGGCAATATAGGAATAAAGTAATTAAGAATGATAACTATAGATTCAGACTCTATGGATACAATTCCTAGCTTTCCCACTTACTATCTGGTGATATGGAGCAAGTCATTTCATTCCTCTGAGCCTCAGTTTCCTTAGATGAAAAATGAGAATAACTATGCCTAGCTAATAAAGTTGTCATAAAGATTGAGATGATGCATGTAAATGATAATCATGGTGCTTAGGATACACTAAATGTGTACCAAATGTTATCTATTGTTATTATTTTGAGACACTTTGAAAACATATAAAACAAAAATTCTGAAATGCAAATCCTAAAATGGTACTAAACATGAGTCTCTATGAACTTTCAAAAAGAAGATGACTTTTGTATATCCTAACACTTAAGATTATGGATTTGTTTTCTCCATGAGTTATAAGTTCTTTCCTCCGAGGGCTATGAGAGTCATCCCTGCTGTTGTTTCTTGTCTGCACACTCAGAGACTATGAATTTCTAGGCAGCGCCCACTCCACCCTCTACAAGCATTTATTAAAAACAAACACATAGTACTTGGCTAGCAATCTTCTAGTTCTTTCAAGAACAAACAAATTCAGAGAGATTTGGTCAATATCAATGCTCTTAACCAGAAATCTATCTTAAGAAATATCTGAACTTAAATAAAAATGTACATTTACTTGTCTAGGGTTAGCACCATAAAGATTAAATGAATATGCAGAGGGTCTTAAAAGGGTCTTAGTCCTTTTATGTTAAAAGCATTCTCAATCTGATGAAAGTAACACACACACACACACACCATCACACAAACATACAACCCCTAAGTCTAATTGTTGCACGAAGAATCTCTGAGAATTTTGTGTTTGGGGGAAGTCCAAGCCAGGAGTCATGGTATGTGTCAGATACTCCTACTTCCTACCTAATACAAAATCCTGCTAAGGAATATTGACAGTTCAAAGTAGAAGCAGAACGTTTTTGTGCAAAAAGCACTTGCTGTTGCTTCTTCTAATATCTTGGATATTTCTTAGTGTCTCTGAGCTGCGTTTTTTCTTATCTTGAGAAAATAAATAATGTAAGTGAGCTTTGGGTATTTTTGAAGCTTAAATGAGTAATATGTATGGAATCTCTCAAGTAGTTCCTTAATATACTACATTTTTACTCATTTCTGTATAATCACATTATCAGAGCTAATCCTGGGGTAGAATTTATAGCAGATACTTGCCTGTTTTGCCTCTTTTGAGGAATTTGGCTTATGCTGAGCCAATAAGATAAATGTGTATTTGGAACACAGATACTCTAAGTGTCCGAGGCCCTTGAACTGGGAGATCAGAGAGCATGTAGAGAGGAGTTAGATCATGTTTAAGTAAAATAAATTGGCCTACGGAAGAAAAAGAAAGAGGCAGTTGTCCAGATAGAAGCTGAGATGAGCAAAACATGAAGCACTTGACAGACCAAGAAAGTGAAGAAGTTCCTCAACTTCTATTTCATGTTCTAGCTACCAGTGAAACCTTTTTGAACTTCCTCTTTTTGCATGGTATCACTGAGGTTTTTATTCATTTATTACTGTATCCATCAACACCCAACAAAGTGAAATAATGACCAGATAGATACAGTCCTTATAGAGCCTACATACATATCTGTGTTTTATTTCAATGATATCTCTTTCCTACTGATAACATCCTGTGTGTGTTTGGCTTCTCGCAACGGAACTGATTAAAACCCTGGGCAAAGTTATAAAGCAGATGATACCATGTTCTTATAGAGAATCACACTGAAGTCCGTATTATTTAATGTCCAAACGTGGGCTACTCAATCTTCCCCTTCAATGACACAGCAAGTCTTTCCAGATCTCTTTACTTTCATTCCCTCTGTTTGTGGTAATTTCATACATTTTTTTTTCAATAGGTTTTTAGGGGAACAAGTGGTGTTTGGTTACATGGATAAGTTCTTTAGCAGCAATTTTTGAGATTTTGGTACACCCGTAACCCAAGCAGTGTACACTGTACCCAATGTGTAGTCTTTTATCCCTCACCCCCACTCCCAACCTTCCCCTAAGTCCCCAAAGTTCAACATGTCATTTTTATGCCTTTGTGTCCTCATAGCTTAGCTCCAACTTGTAAGTGAGAACATACGATGTTTGGTTTTTCCATTCCTCGGTGACTTCACTTACAATAATGGTCTCCAGCTCCATCCAGGTTGCTGCGAATGCCATTATTTCCTTCCTTTTTATGGCTGAGTAGTAATCTATGGGGTGTGTGTGTGTGTATATATATAAATAAAACTATATATATATAAAACTATATATATATATAACTATATATATATAATTTTATCCACTTGTTGATTGATGGGCACTTGGGCTGGTTCCATATTTTTGCAATTGCAAATTGTGCTGCTATAAACATACATTTGCAAGTGTCTTTTTCATATAACGATTTCTTTTCCTCTGTGTAGATACCCAGTAGAGGGATTGCTGGATCAAATGGCAGATCTACTTTTAGTTCTTTAGGGAATCTCCGTACTGTTTCCCATAGTGGTTGTACTAGTTTATATTCCCACCAGCAGTGTAAAAGTGTTCCTTTTTCACCACATTCATGCCAACATCCATTATTTTTTGATTTTTTAAATTATGGCCATTCTTGCTGGAATAAAGTGATAATGCATAGTGGTTTTGATTTGCATTTCCCTGACCATTAGTAATGGTGAGCATTTTTTATATGTTTTTTGGCCATTTTGTATTAATATCTTCTTTTGAGAATTGTCTATTCATGTCCTTTGCCTACTTTTTGGTGGGATTATTTGTTTTTTTCTTGCTGATTTGTTTGAGTTCCTTTTAGATTCTGCATATTGGTCCATTGTTGGATGCCTAATTTGTGAAGATTTTCTTCCACTCTGTGGGTTGTCTATTTACTTTGCTGATTATTTCTCTTGCTGTGTGGAAGCTTTTTACTTTAATTCGGTCCTATCTATTTATATTTGTTCTTGTTGCATTTGCTTTTGAGTTCTTGGTTCTGAAGGCTTCACCTAAGCCAATTTCTAGGAGGGTTTTTTCCGACATTATCTTCTAGAATTTTTATGGTTTCAGGTCTTAGATTTAAGTCTTTGATCCATATTAGGTTGATTTTTATATAAGGTGAGAGATGACTGTCCAGTTTTATTATTCTACATGTGACTTGCCAGTTATCCCAGCACTATTAGTTGAATAGGGTGTCCTTATCCCACTTTATGTTTTTGTTTGCTTTGTCAAAGGTCAGTTGGCTATAAGTATTTGGTTTTATTTCTGGGTTCTCTTGTGTTCCATTGGTATAAAGATGTGCCTATTTTTATACCAGTACCATGTTGTTTTGGTGACTATAGCCTTATAGTACCCACTCAGACCACAGTGGAATAAAATTGGAAAGCAGGCCAGGCATAGTGGCTCACGGCTGTAATCCCAGCACTTTGGGAGGCCGAGGTGGGTAGATCACAAGGTCAGGAGATTGAGACCATCCTGGCTAACATAGTGAAACCCCTTCTCTACTAAAAATGCAACAATTAGCCAGACATGGTGGTGCATGCCTGTAGTCCCAGCTGCCTCAGGGAACCCTCAAAACCATGCAAATACATGGAAATTAAATAATCTGCTCCTGAGTCATTGAAGGGTCAACAATGAAATCAAGATGGAAATTAAGAAACTCTTTGAACTGAATAATAAGAGTGGTATTACCTATCAAAACCTCTGGGATACAACAAGAGTGGTGCTAAGAGAAAAGTTCATAGCATTAATGCCTACATCAAAAAGTCTGAAAGAGCACAAATAGACAATCTAAGGTCATACCTCAAGGAACTATAGAAACAAGAACAAACAAAACTCACAGCCAGCAGAAGAAAAGAAATAACAAAGATCAGAGCAGAACTAAATGAAATTGAAAAAAAAACAAAAAACAAAAACAGAAAACATAAATGGAACAAAAAGCTGGTTCTTTGAAAAGATAAAATTCATAGACCATTAGTGAGATTAACCAAGAAAAGAATAGAGAAGATACAAATAAGCTCAATTAGAAATGAAACAAGAAATATTACAACTGATACCACAGAAATACAAAAGATCATTCAAGGCTACTATGAACACCTTTACACGCACAAACTAGAAAACCTAGAGGAGACGGATAAATTCCTGGAAAAATACATCCTTCCTAGATTAAACCAGGAAGAAATAGAATCTGAACTGCCCGATAATAAGCAGTGATACTAAAATGGTAATAAAAAATTGGCAACAAAAAATGTCCAGGACCAGATGGATTCACAGCTGAATTCTATCAGACATTAAATAAAGAATTGATACCAATTCTATGGAAATTATTCTAAAAGATAGAGAAAGAGAGAATCCTCCCTAAATCATTCTATGAAGCCGGTATCTCCCTAATACTAAAAACAGGAGAGGACATAACATCAACAACAACAATAAAAAAAAACTACAGACCAATATCCCTGATGAACATAGATGCAAAAATCCTCAACAAAATATTAGCTAACTGAATCCAACAGCATATCAAAAAGATAATCCACCATGATCAAGTGGGTTTCCTACCAGGGATACAGGGATAGTTTAATATATGCAAGTCAATAAATGTGATACACCACAGAAACAATTAAAAACAAAAATCACATGATCATCTTAATAGACGCAGAAAAAAAATCATTTGACAAAATCCAGCATCCCTTTATGATTAAAACCCTCAGCAAAATTGACATAGAAGGAACATACCTTAACATAATAAAAGCCGCCAATGACAAACTCACTGCCAACATTATACTGGATGGGAAAATGTTGAAAGCATTTCTCCTGATAACCGGAACAAGACAAGGATACCCACTTTCACCATTTCTATTCAACATAGTAGTGGAAGTCCTAGCCAGAGCAACCAGATAAGAGAAAGAAATAAAGGGCATCCAAATAGGTAAGCAGGAAGTCAAACTGTCACTGTTTGCCAATGATATGATCATACACCTAGAGAACCCTAAAGACCCATCCAAAAATCTCCTAGATATGATAAATAAATTAAGTAAAGTGTCAGGATACAAAATCAATGTGCACAAATCAGCAGTGCTGCTATACATCAACAGCAACCACTCTGAGAATCAAATCAAGAACGCAACCCGTTTTACAATAGCTGCAAAACAAAATTAAAATGTGGCCAGGCACGGTGACTCACACCTGTAATCCCAGCATTTTGAGAGGCCAAGACGGAAGGATCACTTGAGGTCAGGAGTTCAAGAGACCAACATGATGAAACCCCGTCTCTACTAAAAATACAAAAATTAGCCAAGCGTGATGGCAGATGCCTGTAATCCCAGCTCCTCAGGAGGCTGAGGTAGGAGAATCACTTGAACCCGGGAGGCAGAGGTTGCAGTGAGTTGAGATCATGCCACTGCACTCCAGCCTGGGCCACAGAGTGAGACTCCTTCTCAAATAAATAAATAAGTAAATAAAAATCTTTAGGAATACACCTAACCAAGGAGGTGAAAGCCCTCTACAAGGAAATCTACAAAGCACTGCTGAAAGAAATTATAGATCACACAAAGAAATGGAAACACATCTCATGTTCATGGATGGGTAGAATTAATATTGTGAAAATGACCAGACTGCCAAAAGCAACCTACAAATTTGGTGCAATTTCCATCAAAATACCACCATCATTCTTCACAGGACTAGAGAAAAACAATCCTAAAATTCATATGGAACTAAAAAAGAGCCCACATAGCCAAAGCAAGGCTAAGCACAAAGAACGAATCTGTAGGCATCATGTTACCCGACTTCAAACTATGCAATCCCATACACTTTCTCAACAATTTCTCCCCTCCTTACCTCCCACACTCCTTCCTGATACATTTACCGAGTTAAAGTAAATATTGAATTATTTAGTTAGCCCTATTGGCTGCTGCATGTATTCCCTCTGGTTCAAGGTGGGAAAGAAAAAGCAAGAGAATAAAAGAGAGGTATTAGGATCTAAAATTTACCATATAATATGGTAGCCACTAGCCAAATTTAAATTAATTAAAACCAAATACAATTAAACATTTAGTTCTTCAGTAGCACTAGCCACATTTCATGTGTTCGATAGACACCTATGGCAAGTAGCTACCAAGTAAGATATAGCATAGATTATAGATCGTTTCATTTTTGTGAAATACTCTATCAAGCAGCCCTAAGACAGAACATAATAAACATCAGCCTTATTTCCCACCTGTATTTCAATTAATTTAAGTACTATTACAACATAGTCAGAAAATGGAATATCAAAATACTATTACTATTATTATAGATAAACTTGATATTAGAGGATATGGCTTTTGTCTGTGGGCAAATATGCTTATCTATCCAGATTTACCCATACAGACAGGGTAAAAATGAACTGGGACAGCTTTCCTTGTTGGTAGAGAGATAGAGCCTACCATGGAAAAATGTCTGAGACTTGTGGAAGGTGATCCAACAAGGAAGAAAAGTCAACTAATTTGTTTTACCCTAATAACATCAATCAGACTGTTCACTCAGCTCTTTTGGAGCAGAATGAGCAAAGTAACAGAACCAGAACATCACAATCACCAATCTCCTTTCCTGTGGAAGAAAACAGACTTGTAGAAATGATGTCCCTTAAAGAGAAGATAAAACAATACCCCCAGACTTTCATTATCTAGGATAAATTGTAAGTTCTTTGGGACTCTAGGATGAAATCTTCCCTAGCAGTGTGTCTTGAGATGCAATTTCCATCAAAATACCACCATTGTTCTTCACAGAACTAGAAAAAACAATCCCAAAATTCATATGGAACTAAAAAAGAGCCCTCATAGCCAAAGCAAGACTAAGCAAAAAGAACAAATCTGGAGGCATCACATTACCCGACTTCAAACTATACGATCCCATACACTTTCGTAAGTTTCTCCCCTCCCTTAAATAGAAGATAAAATAGTACCCCAGACTTTCATCCTGTATGATAAATTGTAAGTTCTTTTGGGCTCTAGGATAAGATCTTCCCTAGCAGTGTGTCTTGAGATAATGATTCTTTTAAGCTCTTAAAGTGGTGGATGAGGTAGCCAGCACTTCTGGATAATTGTTATCTGCTTCTAAGCTACTTCATCCTGGGCTTTATTCCGGTTTGAAAAAAAAAAGTTTGAAAAGATTGGTTGATCATGAAACTATTTTGTGTGTGACAATGAGAAAAGCCATTAACATGGCACCCAACATCTTTCATTAAATCCAAAGGCCCTCTATATTCTCTCTCTCTCTCTGTAAGACCTTCCCTTTCCTTCCATTCCCTTCCCTTCCCTTCCTTTCCCTTCCCTTCCCTTCCCTTCCCTCCTCTCCCTTCCCCTCCCCTCCTTTCCTCCTTTCCTCGTTTCCTTCCTTTCCTTCTTTCCCTCCCTTTCCCTCCCCTTCCATCCCCTTCCCTCCCCTTCCCTTTCCTTCCTTCCTTTCTTTTCTTCCCTTCTTCTTCCCTCTCCCCCACCTCCCTCTTTCTTTCTCTCCCTCCCTTCCTCCTCCATGGTACCTGTTTTTTGTATGTGCAGATAGCCTTTATGTCAAACTAAAATTTGTTTCTGGGAATGGCTTATCTAGTATTGGGCCATTTCTTATAGTTGACATATTTGGTTTTATCTTCAGTACTCTGACCAATCAGAGTGTAATTTTTGTTCTTTCTTTCTTGGTTCCATATAGTGGCTCATAGCAAAGATTGCCACACTTTTCTTCTTCCACAAGCATGTTCCTCCCTCTTATTTTGGACTACCAGCTTCTTCTAGAACCTGTGGTAAGAATAACTTGTTATAAAATTAATTCAGAAGCATCCATTTCTGAATTATTTATCACAATATATGGCACTTTAAAATTTATCATCTTATCTTTTTCTCTGTTTTATACTGCAACCTTTTTAAGTGCAACTACATTCTCTTATAAGTATGTCCTCAGAGTTCTAACATGAATCAGATGAACATTAATTAAATTACGAATTAAATTAGACTAGGTGGTTTTAGACAATTTGAGACACCATAGCAGTGATAGACTTTGAGTCCCATTAGGATTTTAATATGCCCCTTTAGTCAAAAATTGCTTCTGGAGCTAGACTGACTAAATTGAATCCTGGCTTCTTCATCTACAAGGTGTATGACCCTGGACCACTTACTTAAGCTCTCATATTCCTCACACTAAATTAATGATAATGTTGCCTATTTACCGCATACAGTTGGTAAGTTTAATTGAGCCTATCGTGTAGAACATGATGAGGGGCACACTGGAGATGCTGAAAAAGTAGATTATTTTGTTTCTTTGAACAATTTACACATACTTATTTAAAATCATTTTAAGATTGCCCTATTATCTCTAGTTCCTCAGGTGTGAATTCCTCACCTTAGTGGTCTATGGATTATATTCCTTGATGATAGACTGCTTTTTGTGTTTTATAACTTTTGCCTTAAGCACATCTTCTGTGAAAGTTGTCTTTCTTGGAGACTAAGCATACCTTCAGCTGTGGAAGCTTTCCTAACAGATGGGTTTTTATAGCTGCTACAGCCTGGCCTCTATGTTAGTCTTTCACCTCAGGGACTTTCTACAGCTCATTACTCACCCTTATTCATGGCAGTCTAAGGGTTCTGGTTTTATTTATTTTTTTTGGTGGGGTTGGGGGTGAGGGGAGAGATAAATCTGTTTTTGATTGATCACAGTTTCATGTAGGCCAATTGCCTCTTGTTTTCCCCCAGGACTAGTGGGGTAGAGAATTTTTAATCCTTCTTCCAGATTGGGTGGAGATTTTCTTCTTTTTTATGCCAGTTACCAGCTATGTAATCTTGGGTAAGTTAATTTACCCTTTCCTACTCCAGTTTCTTCAAAGTGAGGTATAATAATAGTATATATCTCATAGGTTTTTGTGAGGATTAAATAATTTGATATACATAAGGTGCTTAGAGTGGTGTCTGTAATATATTAAATGTTATGTAATTGTTACTTACTACTGTTATTCTTATGTAGACAATAAACCTCAGCCCCTATCATATTGAGAATGTATATTATCTTGGATGTCTTGGATTCATCTTTATGACTATATTTTCTACTTGCCTTTTTATAAATTGAATTTCTGTTTTAACTTTTTTGCTCTTGAGTGTATATATCTATTTTAAAATTTAAAACACCTTTACCAAGTATTTATTTATGTTTGGAGAGTGTAAGTGTGTGTTAAAGGTAGGTCAAGTAGATGGGAAGAATTCCTATGTCAACTTAGTCTACTATCTTGACCCAAAGTCATAGCTTCTGATACTTGTTCTTATTACAGATGTTCTTTTTGTTATTATTACTGGACTCGTCCCATCTCTAACACTGCAAAGTATGTTGTATGAGTTAGGATTCTTTACATCATAAGTCACACACACACACACACACACACACACACACACACACACACCCCAAACCAAAATGCCTTAATCAAATAGGGAATTTATTAGTTCATGTAACAAAGTCAAAAGGGAGATTATTAACTCAGCTATATTTGGACTCAAAATATACCACAATTCAGATTTTCTTAATCTTTAAAGTCTGTTTCTGTGAATTGATTTTTTTGTCAACACACACCTCTTGCATATCGTGACAAATGGTAGTAGTATTCTCAGCCTACATTTATGCATGTTTAAGCACAGTGGCATCTCAGAAAATTATCATTATATTTCATTGATCTTATTGGGTTAGGATCCCATTACTCAGGAAATCAATGTGAGGTAAGTGAAAGTAATTTGAACAACAATAAAGGAAATTAATGAATCTATAAACTGATTATTTGAAAAGATAAATAAAATTTATAAACGTCTAGCTAGCAGGTCAAAAAAGAGAGAGAGAGAAGATAAACAACATCAAAAATGAAAGAGGGGATATATCTTCAGATCCCATAAACATTAAAAGGATAGAAAGGAAGTATTATAAACGACTTTATGCCTATTCGTTTCATAACTTTCATGAAATGGACATCAAAGTTTTTTGTACTAATACCACTAGGCAGCTTCTCAAATTACTGGTGCATTAATTTGTGAAGTTAAGATAAAAAGGTTCTCCCCTATGTTTACAGGGCAACTTATAAATCCAGTATTAGAGCATTTGAAGAATGTGTAATCCCCTTCTCCTTTCCTGGATTATCTCTTAGCAATACATATTTCTGTGAAAGAAAATTTCTCTCATGTTTAGTAACATCTTTTCTGATGTCACTTTTTTCTTCAGAAACTGTTTTCATTAAGCTTGTGCTCTTCCTATTGATAATGTGCTTGTAAGAACTGTTTGTAATAAAGGTTTATAATAACTGATGAGGGATACCATATTGTATATTATTGATTTTATTATGTTCACCATCATTGTTCTGAAGTTTTGAAATATTTATTTTTGAAAATTATAACAAGGAATGTATATGAGTAAAATTTTTTTTCTGTCCACGACTGCCACCATCTTGTTAAGCCACCATTTTTATTTGCTTTTCTCCCAGGTTCTCCCAAATCCTTTCCACCACCTACCATCAACCCTTGAAAAACTTACTACTATTATCTCTTGCAAAGCAAGCTAACTCTTTTTAGTTCATATGGCTTTATCTTTATCCATTCAGTGTCTTTTCTGATGTAAGTAGTCAACATCTGATGCTGAATATAAGGAATGCAGTTTATATTTTCCTAAGCTGAAAAAAAGTCCTGACTTTGAGTTACTTTTCTTCAAACCTAGAAAGATATTTTTATTTAAATAGGGTAATTGAAGTTGTATTTATTCTGGAGTCCAGCAGGGCTTTGAGGTATTTAAAGAATAAGATAATAAAATGATCTAGGAAGTTAATAAATTGTCAATACCTCTACTCTCCTAAGAGTAGAGGTCTTATTTTAATGTATAAAAGTTGGTCCCAACAATTGTGTGAATAATGGTGATACTTGATATCTGTTATTACTTGGTCTTGTATTTTAACATAATCTCTTACACATTTTCCAGAATGGAAAAGAGCATATTTCTATTATTTCCTGTATTTCCTTTTGCTATGAAATGTAAAAAAAAATACAAAGACAAAATAATTGTTATCCAAAATTAACCCTCATTAATGTTTTATTATATTTTCTTCAAGTTTCTTTTTTTGAAATTTTACGTTCAAGGGTACATGTGCAGGATGTGCAGGTTTGTTACATAGGTAAATATGTGCCATAGTAGTTTGCTGCTTCGTGTGTGTTGTTCTTCTCCCTATGTCCATGTATTATCATTATTCAGCTCCCACTTGTAAGTGAGAACATGTGGTGTTTGGTTTTCTGTTCCTGCATTAGTTTGCTGAGAATAATGATTTCCAGCTCCATTCATGTCCCTTGCAAAGGACATGATCTCATTCCTTTTTATGGGTGCATAGTATTCCATGGTGTTTATGTACCACATTTTCTTTATCCAATCTATCATTGATGGGCATTTGGGTTGACTCCATCTCTCTGCTATTGTGTATAGTGCTGCAATGAACACATACCTGCATGTATCTTCTTGTAATTTTTATTTTTTTAATAATAGAATGATTTACACTCCTTTGGGCATATACCCAGTAATAGGATTGCTGGGTCAAATGGTATTTCTGGTTCTAGATCTTTGAGGAATTCCCACACTGTCTTCCACAATAGTTGAACTAATTTACATTCCCACCAACAGTGTACAAGTGTTCCTTTTTCTCCACAGCCTCACTAACATCTGTTGTTTCTTGACGTTTTAATAATCACCATTTTGACTGGCATGAGATGGTATCTCATTATGGTTTTGATTTGCATTGCTCTAATGATTACTGATGTTGAACTTTCTCTGATATGATTGTTGGTCGCATGTATGTCTTCTTTTGAGAAGTGTCTGTTCATGTCCTTTACCCACTTTTTAATGGGATTGTTTGTTGTTTTCATGTAAATTTGTTTAAATTCCTTGTAGATTCTGGATATTAGACAAATGTCAGATGGATAGATTGCAAAAATTTTCTCCTATTCTGTAGGATGTGTGTTCATTCTGATGATAGTTTCTTTTGCTGTGCAGAAGTTCTTTAGTTTAATTAGATCCCATGCCAATTTTTGCTTTTGTTGCAATTGCTTTTGATGTTTTTGTCATGAAATCTTTGCCCATGCCTATGTCCTGAAGGGAATTGCATAGATTTTCTTCTAGGGTTTTTATAGTTTTGGTTTTTACATTTAAGTCTTTAATCTACCTTGAGTTAATTTTTGTATAAAGTGTAATGAAGGGGTCCAGTTTCAATTTTCTGCATATGGCTAGCCAGTTCTCCCAGCACCATTTATTAAATAGGGAATCCCTTCCCTGTTGCTTTTGTCAGGTTTGTCGAAGATCAAATGGTTGTAGATGTGTGATCTTATTTCTGAGTTCTCTATTCTGTTCCCTTGGTCTATGTGTCTGTTTTTGTACCAGTACCACACTGTTTTGGTTACTGTAGCCTTGTAGGATAGTTTGACGTCAGGTAGCGTGATGCCTCCAGGTTTGTTCTTTTTGCTTAGGATTGTCTTGGCTATAGGGGCTCCTTTTCAGTTCCATATAAATTTTAAAATAGTTTTTAAAATGTCAATGGTAGTTTAATGGAAATAGCATTGAATCTATAAATTACTTTAGGCATTATGGCCATTTTCACAATATTGATTATTTCTATCCATGAACAGGGAATGTTTTTCCATTTGTTTGTGTGTTCCCTGATTTCCTTGAGCAGTGGTTTGTAGTTCTCCTTGAAGAGGTCCTTCACTTCTCTTTTAGCTGTGTTCCTAGGTATTTCTCTTTGTAGCAATTGTGAATGGGAGTTCATTCTTGATTTGGCTGTCTGCTTCTCTATTATTGGTATATAGGAATGCTTGTGATTTTTGCCTTGATTTTTGCATTGATACATTGATTTTGTATCCTGAGACTTTGCTGAAGTTCCTTATCAGCTTAAGAAGCTTTTGGGCTGAGACGATGGGGTTTTCTAGATATAGGATCATGTCATCTGCAAACAAAGATAATTTGACTTTCTCCCTCCCTATTTGAATGTCAAGTTTCTTTAAGGTAAAAATCTCACAGATAATGTTCCTTTAGTTCCTTATTCTGAAGACCAACACAGTGTTTTAAAATACATATAAATGTATTATACTGTACCAATTTTTCTGCAACTTGCTTTTTTAATGAAAAATCATGTTTTATAAGTCTAACCACTGTGAGATATAGAAATCTAGTTCTTCTCTATAACTATTGCATAGAATTACCACATTTTCCTTACCCCATTTCTCTATTGATGATATTTAGCTTATTTCCAATATTTTGCTATTAAAAACAATACTATAATAAGAAAAGCAGGACTTCTGGCATAAAAGAAATATATATATAAAATTTTCAATTATACTAGATTTTGGTAGATTGTCCTCTACATTGTTCTATGTAATTGAACTTCCACTAGCATGAGTCTCCTTTTCCCCATGTCCTCCTTTAAACTTTATGTTATCAGACTTAATAATTTTAACTAGTCTCATGGGTGTGTGAAATAATACCTCACTGTGCATGTGTATGTGTGAGTGTTTTAGCATATCTTGGGAATTAATCTTTGTATTCTATATATTTTATAAATATTGCCTCCTGATTAATAGCTTACATCTTATCTTTAAATATGTTTTTTTAAGTTTGAGTTTAAATGAACAAAAATTTGGCCATCTCTTTCTTAATGGTTTGTAATTTTTGCATGTTGTTTCAGAAATTCTTTTTTTATCTGAAGGAAACAACTTATTTTCTATGTTTCTCTTAACTTCTGTAGTTATATTCTTGTCATACAATAACTATTTCTTCCTTTTCTCCAATATTTTTTATGCCTCTCTCCATTCTGTGTATGATAGGTTTCCCTTCAAGTTCATTTGAAATACTTTTAAAGCACTTATAAATGAGTTCTCAAGCCTGAGTGTACAAACAAATTATTTTTCAATATCACAAGTTAATTTTCATTTCAAGACCTTTCTGCAGAAATGTTGGTGAGGGGATTGTTTCCACATTCCAGGACTTATGTGGTGCTGAGACATTGTGGCATATCTGGCCAATGAGTCATCTATCCAAGCGGGAATCCTAGAGACCCACCTTTCTTACTCAGTACTTAGCTATTCAGCCGTACAGATCTTTCTTGAGACCACTCATGTTCTTGTCCTCAAGGCTTCTTCAAGGCTGTTGGCATCTATGGTCTATGGCAGAGCCAGGCTTCAGGCATGGACATCATTCTACATCTTTGACACCATAATTGGGTAGTAGAAACTCTCCATGCCCGTGCAGGACTCCGTCTGCCTGGACCCATTACACAAATGTTCTTTACTGTCACTGATGATTTGCTGCCTTCCCTAAGCCACACTCCGAGAATCCTGTTCTGGAATCACAACACAGGGCCCCTCTCTCAAAGACCCTACAATTTCTCTTTTTCATTGCTTCCTTACTATCTCTTCTATTTTCCTTTCCACCCAGGGGGTTCTTTTTCTAGTCAGGAAGGGAATGGGCATGAGACACCATTTTTTTTCTTTTTTCTTTTTCTACACATTTTATTCTAAATCCTTAAAATCTCTCCAAAGGAATTTAAGTTTTTTGGAGCATAAAAGGCAGAGACTTTTAGGCTGCTTCTGCTTTGTTTTCTGACATATCCTTTCACTGAAGTGATGAATACGGAGCCAAGTTTGTGCCTGCGTGAGGCAAGAGATAGGGGGAAATTACTGGAACAAAAAATTTAAAAAGGAAAACAGCCAACTTCTTTAAAATATTATCCTGCCATGCTCACATGTTATAATTTTAATCTTCATAGCTTTGATTTCTGTACTTTTGAATTACTGCTATAATTCGGTATATTTATATTGCCTGTGATTATTCAATTTAGTAGGAGCAATACTAAAAGTTCTCGTTTCTTTTCAGTCAGTCTAAGGTCTTGCTGTCTGCTGGCTGCCAGACCTGTACCTATTAAAATTCACATTTATTAATGCTCATGGTCTGCTTTGAGCCATTCTAATCACACTGTCCTTCCTGTCTTAGTTTTCTTTTACATCAGACTTTAAAACATGTCTCCATTTCCTACCATCAATCATTAGTTAAGCCTTGACTTGTTAAAACTTCTGTCTAAAGCATTATGTTAGTAAAATGATTAGACTTCAGGTCCATGTCTCTTATCATTAGCCAGAGTTTTTGCATCTGATCCCCACAGTGATCCAAATGCAGAATTGTTTTCCATGAGCTGTCGTGGAGAAGGAGGTCATTATGACAAAAGACTTCTGCCTAATTTATATAGTGAGGCATGCTCACTAATTGTGGCGTCAGAGCTCTGACCAGTTACCAATTGATTTCTATCAGTGTTGTGGGAGATGATAAATTTTAATCAGAATTTTTTGGTCTCTATTAGTCTGGCTTTTTAAAAAAAATAATGGATTTCTCTCATTCATGCTTTCCCTAGTCTGCATTTTTATGACTGTGATGTGCTTTGATTTACTTCATTCAAAGTATGATGCTCTGGCTTCAATTACTCCATTTAACTTTAAATAGACATTGCTACAAGTCTTACTGATACAAAGAACATCTGGTGTCAATAAATTGCAGCAGGAGGTGCCATGTGGGAAGGAACCCAAGAACTAAACACATCTCTGGGCACATCCTTCAGGACCATGAGCACACATATTGTGGCATTCTGCCACTTATCTTCTTACATGTTATCAGAGTGGAGCTCAGGGAGTTTGGGTCAGCATGGCATCATGATTTTCATTGCAACAACGTTTGACTCACTGACTTAAGCTCCAGACACAAAACATTCTGTTCAGTTGATAACATCTTTGAGGACGACTTTTGCTAAACAGGAAAGGCACAGAGAGCAAGGGACACTTTTTTTTTAATGTCATGTACAGGGTGTTTAATGAAGGAGGTTGTAAAAAAGTCAGAGTAAAGAACCCTATTCCTCATGTCCCCTCCTTGCCAACATGCACCAAACCCAAAGTGCTGAAGTCTCTACAAGGAAATATATTTATTCCTTGCTATTTGTGGGTTGATTACAGCCACAAATTTTAACAACTACCTTAAACTACCAGATACAAATAGTAGACTGTACAATTATTTAAATCATGAGAAACGTTTGCCTGATTTGAAGCCTAGAAAAGTAAATTCTTCTTTAATTATAAAAGTACGGATAGCATAGGAATAATTTACCAAAGATGTAACTGATATTTAAGTTTTATTCTGTACACAAGATTTCTGAATCAAAGTTGTGCACTGTTAATCTAATCCTGGTAAAGAAGGGTGCTCTTCATCATACATTGTATTTAAATGACAATAAGTGCAATTATTTATGGATCACAGAACTGGAAAACAGACTTCTGTTTCTCAAAGTATCAAAGTGTTTTGATCTCATTTATCTCAGGAATCAGAACCCGGAACCCAACGTGACCAGACTCTCCTTGTCTTCACTGCTTGTTTCTGCTGGGCTTCTTGGATGCTGTCCCTGTGCTAGGGAAGCAGCTGACCACAGAGATCACATCCTCCCAGTTTTAACCACTCCTGAAGAAAGACAGTCCCCTTCCCCAGGGTCCATATATTGATCTCACAGAAGGACCCTGATTGGCTTTGTTTTGTGCTGTTCGCACCCTTGAATCAATCACGCTGCCAGAAGGGAAGGGCTAGTGATGGGCCAAGAACTGTTTTTGTGGTGAGGAGAGCAGGTTCTGTTTCCAGGAGGAGGGAGATGAGAAAGCTTACTGGGCAAAAGAAACAAACAAAAAAACCCCAAACCAATTAAACAAATACAAGCAATAGGTACTACCGTCTGTAAACCAATTCTGGATAGAGATTTGGGGAATGGGTCTGAGAAAGGCATGCATTTCAGTCTGGGAACATTTTCTTTGTTCTGTCTACCCGGAGCTAAAACACCCTCATAAGACAGGCCGTCATGTCCCACCACAAGGAAAGAGGAAATAGACATCTCTTCTGCATTTTGGGGGAGAATGAAATAGCAGCAAGAGAGAATGAGAATGTTCTCTAAAAGGCAAATACCAAAATAGGGTTAGACTGGGTCAGCACTCCCCTGAGTAGGTCCTCGCAGGATGATAAGAGGTAGTGTTAAGTGAGTAAAAGGAAGAAGATTAGGTTACACAACATTAGAAAGCTTTCCTTTTTGAAAGTTTTTATAGAACTTTTAACATACCGAATACTTTTGAGAATTTCAGAGGACAATATGGCATGCAGAATTTTGAAAACACGTTTAGGTAGAGAACTTTTTTGTTTATTAAAGAAAGTGAAAAATTATGTAATTTTTATACATTGATTATCCTGCTATTCTACCAGTTTTTTTTAATTTAAGAAAGCAATAAAGGCTGGGATTCCAAATCAGGGCTTTTATTATATGGTGGGTGTCTATGGGGCCAGAAAGCCCAGCCACAAATTCAAAAAACTTTCTGTACCTGCTGATCTTCCTTCCCTGTGATCACCAACAGATCCTACAAGAAGGGTCATTGGAATCATGCCACCTGAGTCATCCCAATTTGATGTACCCAGACTGATGAAATAAAAAGAAAACAATGCCATGAGAAGCATTGTAGCATCTGCTATGTAATAAAGACCTAATAAGTCATTCAATTTCAGGATTCAAAATCCAATGCCTAGAATACCTACACAGCTTCTCAGGAGCAGGTGAGTTATCCATAAAACATATTATTTGACATGGAGGCTGAAGGCTCCATTCCTTCTGCATACCTGATTCGCTATCATTCCAGCTCATGCCAGAGCCGCCTGGAATCTTCGATATTGATTCAGAACATTTCGTCTACACAGCAAAGTGGTCAAGGTTGAAGAAAGAGTGCTTAAAAGAGATAAAAATCTACTATCTTCCCACAACTTTCAGCAGAAACCAGTCGTTTCACTGTCTTTGGCTAATGAATATCACTGTATTTTAAATCATGAAATAGTGTGTGAACAGAGTGTTGTGGTCAACTCTTTTCAACCTGTTTGTTTTACCTAGTTCTGTGACTTTGAAAGCAAGTTGCTTGTAATATTTTAATTTGTTTACCATTTACTTCCCTTTCTCCTCTCTTAATAGAATGAGGTTAGCTGATTAAATGGGAGAATTTGGCAGAAGGCATATTTGGTAGGGAAGGTTGAGAGAGAACAACATACTTTTCCTTCAAATCTGATGTCAAAAGTAGAGGAGGTTTTAATAGCCCAGGAAAGGCGCAGTCTAAGAGTTCTCATATTCGAACTTTCAATCTCTTTAGAGACCAGATTCATAGACACAATACTAAGTTTTACCTACTCAGGAGAAGCAATTGGATTAGCTTTTCTAGAATGAAGAGGTTTTTCAGTTTGGGGTTGCTTCAATCTCATTCAGATTTCTTTGCTAAAACGTATATGTCACTGAATAAGAGTTTATGTTTGAGGATCACCAATAAACTTTCAGAAATTGATACATACTTTTACAGCTGCCACTCATATTTTCAAAGTTCATGTCTGGACAGTATGGTTAACTTAAAATTTGAGTTTCATTTACATGAAAATATTGTATGGTTTATAATACTAAGATCTAGAATCAAACTCCTGTTACCATTTTTTAATCTTCTTATCTTGGACTAGTTATTTCACCTCCTCAAATCCCAGGTTCTTCATTTGTAAACTGAGGTGAAAACAATATTTATTCCATTCACTCACAAAAATGTTGTCATACCTGAAATGTGTCCAACACATCAAAATGATAACTACCTGGCTGATAGACGCCCTAGTACTCTGAGTTGATCATTACACACTCTGTGCATATAACAAAATTTCACGTGTACCTTATAAATATGTACAAATATGATGCATAAAAATCTAAAAATTTGTCATAATCAAATGACATTTGTGATAGTTTGTATATTTTGAGATCTGCTACAAAATGTTGTGTTGGATATTAGGGCCACAATGATGAATGACAGACCCCTGAGCATATGGACTTTACGGGTAAGAATTATAGTATATTAGGAAAAATGCGGGAAGGGTATCTAGCAACTGCAGTATGTTAGAATAAATGTGGGAAGGATATATACAACAGTCTTCGAGGAGCAGAGAAGACTCCTGGGAGGTGCAGACACCTCCTGTGTGAGTTGAAAGATAGCTAGATAAATGAATTGGCAACATTTTTCAAGTGGAGAATATGCAAAGATTGAGAAAGGAGAGAGAACATGGCATTTTTAGGGAATTAAAAAAAGAGTTCAATTCATTTGGAGCATTGGGTTTGGGGAACTGGGGCCAGAGAATGAAAGATACAGAATGAGAGGAGTAAATGAAGGCCAGATGATTTCAAACTATATATAGGAGTTTGGACTTTAACCTGATGGCAATAGCGAGTCAAAATAAAATTTATTTCAAAAGTTTTGAATTGGAAATGGCATAAGCCATTTTATAAATGTGAGTTATTATTGGGCTTTCATTAATTATTTAAGTGATAGTATTCAGACAGCAACTCGATCTAGGTTAATCTGTAAATATTTAGAGATAGTTTTGGGGCAATGTCTTAATGTTACTAACAGTTCACATCTTTAGATGGTTCTCTTCTTATTTCCGTGTTGATCACACATTTCTGATAAACTTAACCTGCGTTTAAAGAAATGTGGAAAAATAATAAAAAAGCACAAAATAATTAAGAAACTCATAAGAAATTCAGGCATTTCTGGAGTTTCAGCAGAGCTGTTTGGTGATTCTCTCAACGTTTCCATAAAAGATTAACTCTATTGGTGTTAGTGAGTTCATAAGGCATCATAATTAATATGAGTTGCAAAGCAATCAATGCTCTGTCAAAAAATAGATATAACTTTTCAGGAAATGATCTGTTTGACCAATTGCCTCCAAATATCACAACTTAACTGAAGGAAGCATGATTAGAAGAAAATCCTTGACCAATTTTTGATTGTTTGCCCTTAGCCTGCATGAACTTATGGTGTCATCTTAGGGAACTTGCTTGCCTTGTTGCTGGAATCCTAATCATTCCTTGATGATACTCTTTAGATTAAAGGAGCTGTGCCTATTAACTTGAAGAAAAGAGCTGTCCCTGTTAACATTGCTTCTTGGAAACATATGGAAACACTTCAGCAGATTGCCCAGTTTCTCCTACTGCCTTGCTTTTGCAATAGTCAACTGTTTAACTTACATTCCAGCCATGATGTAGTAATAAAAAGGTAGGGCCAGGACATAATTGTATAAAATACAGTTCCTCATTAATTTCTCCTTTTGGGATAGAGACTTTCAAATATCAAAAACTCCTGTTCCATTATAGCTTCAAACAGCTCATTTAAACCTCCACATAAGTGAAATAGAGATACTTTCTTCCAAAATATGTGGCTATCTAAACACCTAACTATGGAAAAAATGTTGTTAATGAGATTTATGAACAAGGTAGCATAAGAAAATGAAAAGAAATGGGGAATGCTTGCATGTTAGTGAAATGACCCAGGAAAGGATAGAGGAGGGGGAGTGAGAGAAAGGGAAAAGGAGAGGAGAGAGGAGGAAAGATAGAATGATGTGACATATTTGAGAAAGCAGATGGGGTCTAGAGCACAAGCAGAAGAACCAGCTTTAGATAGGAGTGTGATCTGTTATTCTATCCAGGGACAGTAGGCAAGAAGGCAGGATATATGAGTACTGATGCTGGAAAATGGGTAGTTTTAGATGTGGAAACGTGGAAGTTGTCTTTCTGAATGCTTCTATTTTATTAGGAAAATAAGTTGTGAGTTGAGGGCAAGAATGGAAAACAAAATATTACTGATATGAGAAGGTTTGAAATAGTTATCTAGAAACTAGAAATGTGAATAGAGTAGGGAAATAAATTATGGTTACCAGGCATCTTGGCTTAAGAGGCATCTTGGGATTTGTAGTCATTAATGTTTCAGTATTCATCAAGTTTGTGTTTTTCTTTTTTTTTCTTTTTTTTTTTTTGAGACAGAGTCTCGCTCTGTCGCCCAGACTGGAGTGCAGTGGCGCGATCTCCGCTCACTACAAGCGCCGCCTCCTGGGTTCACGCCCTTCTCCTGCCTCAGCCTCCCTAGTAGCTGGGACTACAGGCTCCCACCACCACGCCCGGCTATTTTTTTGTATTTTTAGTAGAGGCGGGGTTTCACCGTGTTAGTCATGATGGTCTCAATCTGCTGACCTCGTGATCCACCCACCTCGGCCTCCCAAAGTGCTGGGATTACAGGCGTCAGCCACCGAGGTTTGTGTTTTTCTCCAGCCATATTCCATTGCATGAGCACTGGGAACAACAACTGAATAATGTATCCCTAGGTGGAATTTTGCCCAATATGTAAAAATCTTCCAAAGATAGAGAAGGAAGTTGAGACAAATGCAAAGAAGAGATGATAATTATTAATCATAAAATGTAATGGACAAGTGATAGTATCAGATTTTAGGCACCAATGGTGCAGAAGGATCAGTGAAGTTACAGTACTAGATGGAGTACCCTGGACGGGTAGAAAGTTGGAGTTGGACAGTAAGACACTTGAAAATGAGATTCTGGAGAATTTTCAGTAATTGGTAAAGACAAGGGCAGGTATACAACCACGAAGGATCACTGGAAGTGAGGCAGTCAGGGAACTGAGAGACTAGGCTTTCAGTTGAATCGTCTAAGTTCACAGTCAGCCCTCCATACCCATGGGTCTTGCACCTGTGGATTCAACCAACCACAGACAGGAAATATTCAGAAAAGAATGCATCAGTGCTAAACATGTAGAGAATTTTTCTTGTAATTATTTTCTAGACAGCGTGGTATAACACTATTTATACAGCCTTTATCTTGCAGTAATCTAAAGATGATTTAAATTATATTGAAGGATGTTCATAGGCTATCTGCAAATACTATGTCATTTTATATAAGGGACTTGAGTATCTGCAGATTTTGGTATTCCAGGAAGATCCTGGAACCAATCCTTCTTGCATATGGAGGAACAGCTCTATGTGAAAGCCATTGTCCTAGTCTATTTGTGTTACTGCAAAGGAGTATCTGAGCCAGAGTAATTTATAAAGAAAAGAGGTTTATTTGGCTCACACTTTTGTCGGCTGTACAAGAAACCTAGTGCCAGCATCTGCTTCTGGTGAAGATTTCAAGCTGCTTCCACTCATGGTGGAAGTTTTAGGAGAACAGACATCATGTGGCAAAAGAGGAAGGAAGAGATAGAGGAGGGAAGTGCCCCACTCTTTTTACCAGTCACATCTCCTGGAAACTAACAGAGCAAGAACTCACTATTGTGAGAACAGCACCAGAACATTCATGAGGGATCTGCTCCCATGATTCAAACACCTCCCACTAGGCCCCATCTCCAACACAGTGCATTGAATTTCAACATGAGATTTGGAAGGTTCAGATATCCAAACCATAGCAGTTACCAAAAATTAAATGGAAGTAATACCTGGGAGAGATGCAGTAAGCTAGGAGCTAAGATTTTCAGCAAATGAGGAGTGTATTCCAGATATCAGTAAAAACATTTTAGGTGTGAATAGAAAATAAACTCAATTTGCCACCTTTTTAAGGCTGTGGCTGCTCTAAGACAAGACAATTGAGATTTTTTAATTTTTTAGTTTGTCAGGGGGATTATTATGAGGTGCTACAATACAGGCAGAAAAAACAAAGATGTGTACAATATTATGTTTTTGAATGACTACTTGTCGAGGCTTTCTTTCTGAGAAACTGAACATAATTGGCTCATATATACTAAAAATTGTGTTATACGATTCTCACCTTTAATTTATTTCTAAAAAAATAAAATTTCCGACGCATTAAAATAAACTTTATTTTTAGTGCAGTTTTAGGTTTACAGCAATATTGAGCAGAAGGCACAGAGACTTTTTCATATACTCCCTGCCTCCACACATACATAGTTTCTCCCATTAACATCTCTCACCAGATGTTATATTTTTTACAATTCATAAACTTACATTAGCATATCATTATCTTCCAAAGTCCATAGTTTACACTGGGGTTCACTCGCGGGTTCATTCCATGAGTTTGGATACATA
Source organism: Gorilla gorilla gorilla (assembly GCF_029281585.2). NCBI lineage: Eukaryota > Metazoa > Chordata > Mammalia > Primates > Hominidae > Gorilla > Gorilla gorilla. The sequence goes on along the minus strand of NC_073232.2, from coordinate 63,119,961 downwards.
TATCATGTGTACATCATTACAATATTATATAAATAGTTTTATTATCCTAAAAATCCTTATTCCTGTCTATTCATCCATCTCTCTCCCATCCACTGGCAACCACTGATCTTTTTACTGTATCCATAGTTTTGCTTTATCCATAATGTCATATATTTAAAACCATACAGTAATCGTAGCCTTTTCAGACTGGTTTATTTCACTCAGTAATAAGCATTTAAGGTTCCTCCATATCTTTTCAGCTCATTTCTCTTTTGCTCTGTACTTCTCAAAATGATTGGTGTATACTTTTTTTCAGTGCTCCTGATTGTTATTTATGTACATAGGTAGAATATGGCAAAATTGTATTTGCAGGTTGAATATTTTCATAAAAGATTTTAAAAACGGCATTCTTATTTTTTCACATTTAAGCTTTCTTCAATTCAAAATGAAATTCAAGATAACACACAGAAATTCGGGATTTACATTAAATTCTGTTATCTGTCTAAGATAATTCTATGCTCTTGATTTAGTTAAATAGTTAAGTAGTTTTCCCATTGCAGATTTTTATTAACTGATAGGTATATGTAAGCTGAACTTCATACTATGTCATGTCCTAAATGGGCCATATTAATAAATGAGAGCTAAAAGAAACATATGTTCTCTTCCCTTGGTACTCACTTGATTGTTAAAGATTCAATAGCATCTTTAAAAGTCTTCAGGAAATCAAAAAAAAAAGTCTTCAGGAAATCATGATGAATTGAATTATTAACTTTATAAATGTATTTATTGTTCATTAAAATTTTTTTGAAATGTAAACCCAGCATGTTGAATACTGAGTTAAAACATATATGAAGCTAATCTTTTCAAAAACCTTATCAAAAAGTCTCAAGATGAAATTTTTTTCATCATGGTAATGTGAGAGACGCTGTAGAGTGTGGTGTTTAAAAGCCTTATTCTGGAATCCAAAGGTTTGGCTATAAGTCCTTGCTCTCCTAATTGTTAGATTTACCTTAGGCATGTGATTCAAATTTTCCAATCTTAAATTTCCTCACTGTAAAATAGTGGTAATAAAAGAATCTATTTTATAGGGGTTTTAATTACAATTAAATAATCCATAAAAAGCATTTAGCACAATCCCAGGTATAGAGTAATGATATTTTGTCCTGCCCTCTTCCAACTTCAAGATTTCTCTTAAATCATATCCCATGCTTAGAACATTTTTTTCTTCTTCTCTATATACCAAACCACTTTTTACTCAGGAGGATCTCCTAGCAAGTTTAATTAATTGAAAATGGAGAGATTATTCTAGTGTTCATAAAAATTATACATGTCCATTTAATCCTAAGGATTTTTAAAATAAATTATAAGATAAGTAGGTTACTTCTATGGACTAAATATTTGTGTCCCCCTTCCCTCAAATCCACATGGTATTAATCCTCAATCTGATGGTATTAGGAGGTGGGGCCTTTGGGAATTCTGATGGTTTTAGGAGGTGGGGCCTTTGGGAAGTAATTAGGTTTAGATGAGTTCATGAGGATGGGGTCTCCACAATGGGATTAATACCCCTATGAACAAAAGAAGAGACTTGAGATCTCTCTCTTAGTGCATGCACCAAGGAAGGCCATGTAAGGGCATAACCAGGAAGATGCCCCTCACCAAGAAACTGACCATGATGGTACCCTGATCTCAGACTTCTAGACTTCAGAGCTGTGAGAAATAAATATTTGTTGTTTAACTCACCTAGTCTATGGTATTTCATTATGGCAGCCCAAACTAACTAAGATAGTTACTTGGTGGTATTTTATACACACAGTGATTTTGTTGGTGGGACAATATTTTGATGGGCATGGCAATCCTAGAAATTGGTAGAGCTCTACATCCCCTTAACTATGTTTGATTTCCTATACAGGTATTCACGCTGAAGACAAGTCACATGTGCTTCCAATTTTGATTGCCAGGGTATTTACACTGAGGAATTATTGTCAAATTGACCTGAAAGCAGTGGACAACATGTTTGTGGTCATCAATAAAAAGTGACTTATAAAGCTTCAGTAATAAACATAGTGTAGAACTACTTTAAAGTGGAAGCTGCCTTTCGCTGGAATGTTATTAAATTTTTGTATCTCTTAGGAAAAGCAGAGTTACTGATATCAATAGCCAAATTTGAATAGTTAGTAACTACTTAATGACATTTGTTGCTATTTGAAAACACCGGTATCCCATATGAGACAGAATGGTTGCTAGAAAGAACAGTGACCCAGGAGTGAGACCCAGGTGCCTACTTCATAGATAGTAGGCTGTAGGCCTGCCACTTCTCCTTCCTGGATTGGTTTGCTCATCTGCTAAATGAAGAGAATGGAGTCTCAGAAATCCTGTCCCAGCATTTCGTGATTCTCTGTTGTTAATTGTAGACTTTAAAGCTTGTGTGTCATTTGTTTGTCTCCTATTGCCTGCTATTAAGATGATTGAAGTATAAGAATATGTCATGTGTTTGTAGCCTGAATTGATTGACCTTGTGCAAGGATCTGGATGAAATTTTCAGTGAAATAATACTCAGTTTTCCCTTCCTGGAGCCTTCTTTATTTCCCACCTCTTTCCATGATGTTTCAGTCTGTCCTAGTTTTATGAGGTTGTTAAAAAATTCACTGTGAAAGATTAGGAGGAAATGATGAGGTCTTTGGTTGCTGGGTAACTGCTTTTTAACCATGATTCAATGTTTAATAAGATTGTTTTATCTGGTTCCAGGGTCTTCCCAGAATTTCACTGTTGCTGATTTTGTGTTCTTTTAAAGAAAAAAAAGAGTACACTTGCAAGTTTTTTTCCATGATGTTTCTTAAATTTATACTTATTTTAAAATGTTCTTCATCAAATATTTCAGCCTGATCCAGTCTTGTTCTTTTCTCTCTTGGTAAGAAGGATTTTATATAAAAAAATTAAAATAATATATATCTATTCTCTCAAAGCAGTTCCAAAAACTAAATATAAAAAAAATTCTCTTTATAGTCTGTTTAAGCAGGTTTCAAAGTCACCTCCTCCATTCCTGAAGTTTTTATTTAGATTATTTCTTTCTTACGGCATTTTAAACTTTTTTTTCTTCTTAAAATTTTTGTTGTTTGTATAGATTTAGGGGGTACAGTGCAATTTTTGTACATTGATATATTGCATAGTGGTAAAGTCTGGGCTGATAGTGTACCGTTCACCTGAATTGTGAACATTGTACCAATAGGAATTTTTCAACCATCACCAGTCTCCCGCCCTCCTCCCTTATGGAGTCTCCCACCTTCCTCCCTTATGGAGTGTCCAATGTCTATTATCCCCCTATGTCTGTGGGTACCCATTGTTTAGTTCCCACTTATTAATGAGAACATGTGGTATTTGATTTGTTGTTTCTGAGTTATTTCACCTACGATAATGGCCTCAAGCTCTATCCATGTTGTGGTAAAAGACATGATTTCACCTTTTTATGGCTGTGTAATATATATATATATATATATATATAACATATATATAATATATATATATTACACATTATATATATATCACATTTCCTTTATCCAGTCATCCATTAATGGACACTTAGGTTGATTCTATAACTTTACTATTGTGAATAGTTATGCAATAAATATGAGTGCAGGTATCTGTTTGATATGACAGTTTCTTTTCCTTTGAGTAGATACTTAGTAGTAGGATTGTTGGATTGAATTGTGGTTTTTTTTTTTTAGCTCTTTAAGAAATCTCCTTACTGTTTTTTCATAGAGGTTGTATTAATTTGCATTCCCACCAGCAGCATATAAATATTCTCTTTTCCCTGCATCGTCTCCAACAATTTTTTTTTTTTTTTTACTTTTTAATAGTAGCCATTCTGACTGCTGTGAGATGGTATCTCATTGTGGTTTTGATTTGCATTTCTCTGATGATTAGTGGTGTTGAGTACATTTTCATATGATTGTTGGCTGCATGTATGTCTTCTTTTGAGAAATGCCTGTTCATGCCTTTTGCCCACTTTTTAATGGAGTTGTTTGTTTTCTTCTTGTTGAGTTGTATGAATTCCTTGGAGATTCTGGATATTAGTTCTTTGTCATAAGCATAATTTGCAAATATTTTCTGCCATTCTGTCAGTTGTCTGTTACTCTGTTGATTATTTCTTTTGCTGTGCAGAAGCTTTTTCATTTAATTAAGTTCCATTATTTACATTATTTCTTAAGTTGTTGAAATTTACTGTTGAATAGCATTTTCAAAGAAAAAATCATGGATGCTGCATTTCCTAAGTTTTTCAAAGCTTAAGAATACCTGCCTGTTGCCTTTATAATTAACGACAATCTACCTGGATATAATCTTTGAGTCACCAATTTTTTACTTCAGGAATTCTGTGGCAATAGCTTAATTTTATTCTGCCATTAAATTTGCTTTCGAGAAGGCTGAGGTCAGTCTAAATTTTTCTCTGTTTTAGGAATGTGTCTTTTTGCTGCCTCAATGCCTGAAAATTTTGTTTATAATCTTGGTTTAAAAAACCAGGAAATGTCTTGATGTTAATTGATCTTCATAAAATATTCTGATATATGGTATTATCTAACCATGTAAAGATTCAAAATTTAAGGAAAAAAATTCTAAATCATATTAATAAATACCTTTTTTGTTTTGTTTATTGGATTTTTATATTTCAATAGTCCTAATCATCTCTGCCCTCTTGCTTGCTTGGTAAGACTGTCCCACTCCTAACAGATCAATGAGCAAGCTCAAGGCATTGAAATTAAACTGTGCTTCTTACATTCACTATTGTCTGACAGGATCCCATTCAGAGAAATGATTTGCTCCCCAGGCATCCTCAACTCCATTATATGGATAAGAGGACAACCCAGTTTCCCATCACCATTCCTCTCCAACAATCATGGTCTTGAGTTTGCTATGACAAATCTCATTATGCCTTTTATTCCCATCTATAGTGCCACAAGCATTAATAAACTCCCAGATCATTCCATAGCTTTCTCATTTTGATTCCTAGAAGGTTCTATGTGAACTCATTTCTTGCCCCGTTTCACCTGTTCCCATCTCCTGAAATATTTCCATTGTGCTTATTTCAAATCCATAGTCCTTCATCAGCAAAATCTTGTAAGTACTTATACTCTTCCCTGAACATTTGCTTCATGCTGATGTTCTCCCATAACCTAATTCTCTTTTGATGTTCTTTCACCCTCTGAAGCTTTCGCAAGTGATAGTCTTTTGTTTTGTCTTGTTTTTTCCCCTCAAAACCCTTGAACCATAAATTTGTTTAAATCTCTCTTTGGGGAATATGTGATATGAGTGGGCCCAATGCAATTCCTAACTCATGGGTGGAACTCTCTTCTCCCTTGGCACAAACAGGCACCTTAAAGATTTATATCCTTGGTGTTACTTGGCCTGGTCTGGATTTTCTGTTTATAAGCCTGAATGCTTTATTTCCTCTGGACCAATATCAGGCATCTTTTTCAGAGTTCACACAAGCTGTGGAAAATCACTCTGAAGTCATTCCCCCATGAGGGGCCTTGTATGTAAATGGGTGGAAACTCCACCTTCTAAAGTTCTCACCCCTATCAGAAATAAAACCCCATCTCTGCTTCTAGTCTTGGGACAATCCATCAATATCCCATTAAAGTGGTTTTTATTTGTCTGTTATTTTTCCTATTCCACTGTCATTAAAGTCTATGTCCTCTTCAAAAATAACATGAAATAGCCATAATTACCTTCGGTCAAGCTGAAATATACAGATGCAAGACAGGTAATGTAGATGAGGGATCCAGTCTAGGTGAGAGAACACATGGCTTGTCCAAAGCAGATGGGCTCACTCAATTCTAGCTCATGCCTGCTTTGAATGTGAACCCTTTGATGCCTAAACTTTGCTTTTTCAATAGAAGCAGAAGTTTCATATTTTTTATATGAAAGCCCTTTACTTTTAAGTATTGGCTCAAGTGGTTATAAAATCCCGTGTGGAATATACAAAGGATTTTATGTTTGTAGAAGCCTTTTCACTTGGCTTTTGGTGTAGGAGACTTGGCCTCTCTCCTAAGTCTTCTTTTTAAACTTTAAACACTTATAATGAGTATCATGCACAGCCAAGGCGTCACATACTATTTTCATGCTTACCTCTTGCTCAGCTGCACATTGAAGCACCTACTTGTTCCTCTTTGGTTGTCTTATAAACACTGACATGTAATATGTCTAAGTTTGAACTCAAGATCTTTCCCCCCAAATTGTTATTCTATTAAGTGGAACTTTAGTGCACTCAGTTCCTCATAAGAGCAAGGAGACAAACCCTGGAGTCCAGTCAATGTGAAAAGAATGGACAAAGATATCTGCATGAAATCAGGATGCGCAGAAGAAACATCCTTCATGTGTGGCCTAGAAATCAAACATATAAGTAAGTAAAAAAACACAAATTCAACAAGTAAAAACCAGTTCACAAAGGAAGAGTGTAAGAAAACTTATATGTCTTGGCTTTCACTCTGGGTGAAGCAGAGGAAAAAAAGGTCTCTGAGAATTACCACTGGAAGTTGTCCCTTGGGTGAGTTTGAGGCTGGAATACATGCCTTTGATGTGGGTCAAAAAAGACCTATCATCCCATTTGTTTTCAAGTGACCCTGGGATGTATTGTTTTTAGCAGAAGCAGGTGCAAATTTTCTCTAAAGAAATGCATTTCATTTTGACTAACACAAGATTTGTGCATATAAAGTTATAAGGAATATAAACTCACATCTGAAATAATCAAACTCCCAAAGAAGTATGTTAACACGAGTGAAAATATTTAATGAGTAAAAAGAAATAAAAGTGGGAATAAAAACTATGATTACATAGGATGTACATCAAAGTGTAACAGACAGATTTGTAAATGTGCCAAGTAAAATTTCTAGAAAAAGGAAATGTTATAATTGGAGTTGAAGTTCAGTTAGAATACAAGTAAAGAGAAAAATAGTAAACATAAAGATTCATTTGAAAATTTCCTTATGAACCACAGACAGAGAAAGTAAAAAAAAAATATGAAAGAGCTCTTAAAACATGTAGGAGGTAGAACGAGAAAATCTAATTCCAGTTTAATGAGAAGTTCAGAAGGAATACATAGAGACAACAAAGATAGCAAGAAATTGAAGAGATAAACAAAGCTAGTATAAATATGTAAAATGAGACAAAATAGATATGAAAGTTAAAAAGCATTACCAAAGATGTAGGAGATTAATACAAACTGATAAAAGGTTCAATTCGCCAGAAAGGTGTAATGAAACTAAACATGAATTGAGCATAGATAAAATATATTATGATAAGTACAAGAAGAAATTTAGAAGCCCATCTTCATTCTGGGAAATTTTTAAGCACCTCAGTCAGTAATTAATAGATCGATCAGATTAAGAAAATCAATAATTCTGGAAATTTGTATAACAAAATTAACAAGATTAATTTACTGATACCAAAATAACACTTTTTCCAATAATTGGGTGATACACATTCTTTGCTAACACATACAGAACACTTAAAAATGACATTTAAAATAAATTTTTGCTTGACAAATAGGAAAAACAAGTTACAAAGTATGAGAATATATTTTCCATCTACATAAGTGACAAAGGATTAATGTGGGTTTAGAGTTTTTCCACATTAATAAGAAAAAGAATAATCCATTAGAAAGAAAATGGGCAAAGACCATGAATGTGCCAGTGAGAAGAGATAAAAACCAATGGCTAATAAACATAAGAAAAGATGCTCAATCTTTTCTCTCTCTCTCTCTCCCTCCCTCCCTCCCTCTTTCTTTCTTTTGGCAGGGTCTTGTTTCGTCAATCAGGCTGGAGTGCAGTGGCACAATCAGAACTCACTGCAGCCTCAAACCCCTGAGCTCAAGCAATCCTCCTGCCTCAGCCTCCCAAAGTGCTGGAATTACAGGTGTGAGCCACCGTGCCTGGCCAAGATGCTCAATCTTACTGTTAATTAGAAAAATACAAATCAAAAGAAGGAGGTGTTGCCACCTACCTATCACACAGGCAAACATCAGTCCAGCTGGTAATGATGAGTGTTGAAGAGGATGTGGAGAAAAAAAAAACTGTTATATACCACTGTAGGAATGTAAATTGGTACATCTACTTTGAGGAACAATTTGACAATGACCAATACATTTTAAAATACACACACTCTCTGAGTCAGACCCTTTACTTCTAAGTGTCTACCCTAGAGAATTTCTTATACATGAAGACACATACAAAGATAATAATTGCAAGATTGTTCATCAGAGCATAAAAACAAAAAGAAACCTAATTGTCACTCAGGGAAATAGATGAATTATGGTTAATTCATATAATGAAACACTATTCAACAGTTAAAATGAATAAACTTATGTGCATAAACATGGATAATCTTCAAAATATATAATAGTGAAAGTTGCAAAAGTGGTGTAGAGTATGGTTAGATTTATGCAAATATTAAGACAAAATAATTTGTCATATTTTGTTTATTAATACGCACATGTTGTAAAAGTACAGACACTCATGGAAATGATACACATCTCTGGGGAGGGAGTGAGGGGAAAAAGTTCCTGTTGGGACTTTAGAGGAATATGTATCATCTTCTTATTCTTTTAGAAAGGTAAGGTCTAGAGTAAAGACAAAATGTTAACATCCATTTTAGTGTATATATATATATATATATACACACACATACATATATATACATATATATACACATTATATTATTTTCTATCTTTTAAAGTGTGCTGCATAAATTAAAAAATTTTAAAACGAAAGTAGACAAAGAAAATGTTTTTGAAAACTCTACCAGTTGCATGTTTCTGGAAATAAAATTAGGACAGAGTTACCAGAATGGGCAACTGTATTAAAAAATAGGGACCCAAGTCAAATGGAATTGATAATAATTTACAAGACAGCAGCTTCATTAAATTTTTGAGTGAGAAGCAAAATAGTCAGAAGCTCCCTGGAAAGGAGAAGAAGTAAAAGATAGATGGCATAGAATAAAACATCAAAAGGCCAAGAAGAGAAGTTTTAAAACAGGATACAATTGAATATTTACCAACATGACACTAAATAGTAGAAAGGGTAGACAAATACCTAGGTTACATAAAATGGGCCGATTATGCATTTTAAAACCAATTTTAGAATCATTCCATTTGTAAGAGAGTGACAATTATCTTAAAGAATTCTTTAACATCACTGACATATCTGAAGATTGATTTTATGCAAACAGATTTAGTAGCTAATAGACCAGTTGAGTGTTCATGAAGCAGTGTTAAAGAATGTTTAGTTTCTAAAGATGGCATCCAAAATATCCATCTAATCATGCACAAGTGAATTGAATTCTTAACTGAAAATACATTTCCCCTTTAGCCTTAAGAGTAGGACTAAATTAATGTCATGTGTAAAAGATTGTGGGTACCCTAATGCTAAATTCAATGCTTATTTCTTGGCAACATTTAAAAAATGGGAGTATTTAAAAAATTATACAAATCTAAAATAAATGTGTTTGTGAAATAATAAGTATATTAAACTTAAACTTCTTGCTTAAAAATAGTACTATAATGAAAGATGACTTTAAAAACAGGTTAAATTTCTTATTATTTATAATCAATGATAATTGGGAACTAAGTATTAAAATGATTTACTTGCTAGTTATATATATGTGACCTATACTTATGACATTGTGAGGTATAGACTAGAGTTTTGACACTGCTATTTGTGTTTAGATAAGAGTGAGTATGTTAGAGCTGTTTGGTGGCAATTATGATACCTGTAACGGCCATTGCAAACTTAGAATTAGACACCGCACTTTCAGTTCCATTCTGACTTTTCTTGCCTTTCACTTGCTGACATCATTGCCCACCATTTCTTTTTTTATGTTTTTTTAAAAACTTTTAAGTTCAAGGGTACATGTGCAGGTTTGTCACGTAAGTGAACATGTATCATAGGGGTTTGTTATGCAGATTATTTTATCACCCAGGTATTAAGCCTAGTAACCATTGGTTATTTTTCCTGATCTTCTCCCTCCTCCCACTCTCCACCCTCCAATAGGCCTCAGTGTGTGTTTTCCCCCAGTATGTGTCCATGTGTTCTTATCATTTAGCTCCCACTTATAAGTGAGAACATGTGGTGTTTGGTTTTCTGTTCCTGCACTAGTCTGCTGAGGATAATGGCCTCCAGCTCCACCCATGTCCCCCGCAAAGGACATGATCTCATTCCTTTTTATGGTTTCATAGTATTCCATGGTATAAATGTACCACATTTTCTTTATCCAGTCTATCACTGCTGGGTATTCGATTGATTCCATGTCTTGGCTATTGTATATAGTGCTGCAATGACCATACATGGGCATGTGTCTTTACAATAGAACAATTTACATTCCTTTGGGTATACACCCAGTAATAAGATTGCTGGGTCCAACAGTATTTCTGTCTTTAGGTCTTTGAGGAAATGCCACGCTGTCTTCCACAGTGGTTGAACTAATTTTCACCCCCACCAACACTGTATAAGCATTCCTTTTCTCTAGTACCTTGCCGGAATCTGTTATTTTTTGACCCTTTTTTTTTTTTTTTTTTTTTTTTGAGACGGAGTCTCACTCTGTTGCTCAGGCTGGAGTGCAGTAGTGCGATCTTGGCTCACTGCAAGCTCTGCCTCCCGGATTCACACCATTCTCCTGCCTCAGCCTCCCGAGTAGTTGGGATTACAGGTGTGTGCCACCATGACCAGCTAATTTTTGTATTTTTAGTAAAGGCGGGGTTTCACCATGTTGGCCAGGCTGGTCTCAAACCCCTGGCCTCAAGTGATCTGCCCACCTTGGCCTCCCGAAGTGCTGGGATTACAGGCGTGAGCCACAGGACCCAGCCCTCCTTATTGTGGTTTCGATTTACATTTCTCTAGTGATTAGTGATAGTGAGCTTTTTTTTAATATGATTTTTGGCTGCATATATGTCTTCTATTGAGAGGTGTCTGTTCATGTCCTTTGCCCACTTTTTAATGGAGTTACTTGTTTTTTTCTTGTAAATATGTTTAAGTTCCTTATAGATGCTGAATATTTGACCTCTGTCAGATGCATAGTTTGCAAGAATTTTCTCCCATTCTGTGGGTTGTCTGTTTACTCTGTTGATAGTTTCTTTTGCTGTGCAGAAGCTTTTTAGGTTAACTAGATACCATTTGTCAATTTTTGCTTCTGTTACAATTGCTTTTGAATGCCCACTATTTCAGTGTACTCAGAACATGTCCCCCAGGACTTCTCAAACATTAGTGAACATAGAATTGCAAGGGTATTTACTAGGAACACAGACTCCAGAACCCTATTCTAATAGATGCTGATTTGGAATATCCTTTGGAGTAGGATGCAGGTGCTCCACAAACCACATTTGGACCCCTTTCATTCATCTGCCTTACCATATTAGTTCCTAGCAATGGTAATTTCCATTATCTGCCTTTTCCTCTTCCAGAACTTAGCAGTACTACAAAAAGATCAAGGCTTAACCAAGTGTTTCCACCACAAATTTGTGTCATTAAACATACGTATGTTATAGTCAAACAGACTTAGGTCCAAATCTTGACCCTGTTACAGGCTAGTTATATTTGGCACAAATCATCAAATCCCTTTCAGCTGTAATTTCCTTATCTGCAACATGCAGACTCATTCATTATTCATTCATTCATCCAATGAGCAAAGATATATATTTTAAATACATACTGTTGTAAGTACTGGTGATAGATTAATTAACAAGAACTAAATATAACTGTCTACATGGACCTTATATTTCATTAAAGATTCCTACTTAATGCAGACAGTTGTTAGAAGGATTGAATGAAAACATAAAAAACATAATAATAGCTACCATACATAACAGTATTTAAGAGCCAGATAAGGTTTCAGGTGCTCTATATAATTACCTAATTTATTTCTTATAACAAAACCATGAGGTAAGTACTATTATTTTTGTATATAATATATATGTATATATATATACAAAATTTTGTATATATTATATATATATAATGAAATTGAGCCACAGATAGTTTTTTATTCAAGGCCACTCACATAACAAGTGGTAGAGCTGGAATCCCCACCCAAGTGGCTGGGTCCAGAATCAATGCTGTTAAGCTCTAATATAATGCCTATTCTTCTCAATGCAATTAAACTAGCAAAATTATAATGTACAGGTTAGATTTCTGAAGAAGTCAGAATAAATATAAAATATAAAATGCTCCGAAGCCAAAGTCTATAATTTGATCTGATAGTAACATTATTAAAGAAAAAAAATGTGTCAACAACAAGGAATTGTCCCAGTTTTCATTACAAAAAGGGCACCTTCCTGAGAACAAAAATTGGCAAGATTTATTCAGCACTTTCAGAGGAGAAACTCGATGTTAACCATAATAATAACAATAGCAATCATCCATATCGAACATTTACCATTTAGCCAGGCACTATACTAATTTCTTCTCACAATTCATCTTGACAATAACTTGCAAGGTACGTAATATGTTCATCTTACCAGATGAAGAAACTGAGGTTAGTAAGCATCTCCAGCCAGGTGGTTTGATCCCAGAATACACCTTCTTCATGACTACAAAGCACCATTTTTATACCAGCTGTACATTCAATCTGTAGGATACAAACTTACAGTTATTAAACATATCTGTTTCTTATAAGTAGCATATGAGCTGGGTAGAATATACTTAAAGACTATATAGCAAAATGTCAGTTAAAATTTGCTTTTCTCAGAGAGGCCTCCACTGGTCCCACCAACTAAGTAAATTCCTCTATTAATATTCTTTCATGGAACCCAATTTTATAATTATGATTTTAGTGCTTATTTCCTCTTCTAGGTGGTAAGATGCATGAGGTTGATCATTTGCTTTCATTTTTCAGTGCATTCTTGGTGCCTAGTATAGTTCCCATTATGTGAATGGTTAGTGAAGAAATGAATGCCTGGATTCTATGTTTACTTTGTACATTTCCAGTCATTTGCCTGGTTTATCAGATTCTCTGGTGAAGGCAAAAATGCCGACACAAACATATTAAGCACTGGAAAAGGATATCCCTGTTACAAATCAAATAGCACAGGGAGAAGGTGTGTTTAAAATGAGCATATCTTGGTTGCTTGTGACATTTCTCTTTATTATTGTATTTGCTTTTTCATTTGTGTAATGGAATCTTGTGAGTTTGGTTAGTTTGATCGATCTCTGAGTGACCAATCAAATGACTAAATAAATTGAACACTAGACTCATCACTTTGTCCACTCACTCACTCTCTCAGGTGATGCCATCCTTGGCACATGGTCTAAACAACCACCCAAATTCTATTGCTGGAAACTCAACAGAGAGTCTAGGCATGAATTGAGGTACCAGCAAAGCACAGGCACTAACCACTAAACATCATTTCTTTTGAAATAATTTGATATTTCAAACATAAAGTACCAGAAATATGCATCATGTGAAATATCAGAACTTTGCTGAACTTCACTAGAAATAATTTGTGTTTTAATATTTTTCTAAAATTTTGATTTAGGTAGGGACATATGGGTGGGACACCATATCAATTTAGTGTTTAGTGCTTCTAAAGCTATCCAGCCCTGAATTTCCTAGGGGCACAGCTGCTTCTTATATCATATGTCAACACCTGCTTCCTCTCATTCTTAATATTATTATATCTTATTTTTTGCTTTTGTCTCTGAGAAAGAAGTACCCCAGTGCCTTGGCAAGGTGAACCTCCCCATCAGAATATTATTCTCAATGCAGTAGCTGATGTTCTCTTAGTGACTTTTTGATGTTCCATCTTCATTAGCTCCTATCCTAAACAAAAATTTTCTCAATCCCACTTCCTCCTCAATCTACTATTCTTCTTTACAAACTTCCTGTTATTTATATTTTGTGCTTCTTCTGCCTTAGTAGTATTTATTCCTTTGCAGCCAGACTTTCAACCAACCCCAGCATTTTCGTATGTTGTCTGTGAGCTCAGCCTTGCTTAAAACACCTGTCTTATAAGCAATTATTTCTTCCCTTAATTCAGTGATCAGCTCGCTCATCTTCGTAAGTCCTTGCAATTGTGACTAACATTGTCTTACATGTATAGTAAGTGCTCAATACACTTACTATTTAATAAATAAATTGTGTTATTTTTATATGTTTAGGATTTTTGTCTTAATTATTATAAGGCATTTCAAAGTATCTTGCTGTGTGTGATTTCAAAGTAACTTAAAGTTAGAACAGGTATAAAAATCAAACCTATCTGAATTAAATAAAAAGACTGAGAAAAAAATATAGCCAGAACTGGATTTTTTTAAGATTAAAAGGATATTCCATGTTTTCTTTTTAATTCATGCCTACATATTTTATACATCATAAATTCATTGTATTTTTAATTCTGTAAAAATGTATGTTTCTTAACTTTTCAGTATTATGGGAGTTATACAATTCAGAGATTCTTCAGAGAAAGTAATTTTGGTGAAGTTTCAATCTCCCTCTTTTTTTTCTATATTAAGAAGCTCAGGAAAGAAGTTAATTTTAAATATGAATACCCTTTTAACTTTAATTTTATATTTATCTGCACATTCTCTCTTTCTCTCTTACTCTCTTTTCTTGAGATGTAATTTACTCACCATCAAATTTACCCTTTGTATGTATACTTTATGTATATTAACAAATGTATGCAATCATATTACCACCACCACAATGAAAATAGAGAATATTTCTATCATTCCAAAAAGTTCTGTTATGCCTCACTTATAGTCAATATCTCCCCTCTACCCTGCAGCCCTTGACAACCCTGATGTAAAAATATAAATGCCTTTTTGTTTCTAAAGCACATTTGGGGAAATTTTACTTAAGATGTAAGTATCCCTGTTAAGTCAAGAATTGAATAGATACAGTTTTAACATCCTTAAAATGTACCTGCTAGCATTATGCTGTAAGAAAGATACTTCAGAAAACAAAATTTAAACAAGTAATACAAAATACTGTTACTTCTGTGATTATGTGATATAACATTCAGTCTATGGTTGAGAAATTGCCTAATTTATGGCATCAAGCTCTGTGACTCACAGAGTAGCAGGGGTTGAAAAACACTTTTTCATGCCTCGATGTTTTTCTCTTCTTTTGGGCAGGGCGAGGGGCAATGAGTTGATTTCAGCTTCAGTAATTTTTTTCTTTTTTCTTTTTTTTTGTCTAAGCAAAAAGTTTTCACCTGTCCTAAAGTGATACAGTAGTGATTCATAAGTTAATATGCCTGACAACTGAAAATCACAGAACATGTCAAATTATACCAAAGATTGGAAGAAAGAGATATTTTTAAATTGAACTTAAATATTCAACTAAGGATATGTTTTGTCCTTTTAATGACCGGCATATTGGTGGGGAAGAGTGTTAAATGGAAGTTTTGGATAGTGAAATTAATTGCCAAAAAAGACATACTTTGGGATGGCATGTCTCTTTCATATGCTTATCTTTGGAAACTGTCTGCCATATACCCTGTAAAAGGGAAGAGATTACTATGTTTATAGCACAAGGTCCATTTTCCTCTGAGCAGGTCTAATGGGATTGGGGTAGATCTAATCCAATGTTTGATCAGTCACAAATCAAATTATATGTTATCACACTGAAACTAAGAGAAGTAGAAACTACAGTCAGACAATGGTGAGATCCAGAAAACCAAAGTTCACATACTTAATTCAACTGTCTTAGATGCCTTTGAATATTTTCCTTTTTAATTGATATTTTCCTTTTTTGATTTATGTGAACAGATTTTTCCTTCTTCTTCTCTGACACTACTCAGTCGCTGTGGTTTGCTCCATATCCTCACTTCTTATGTGTCTATTTTGTCTTTAGTTCTCTTCTTTTCTTTCTCTAGAGTCTTGCCTTAGCTTAGGCAAACTTTCTATTTCAGTACTTATGTGGATAAGTCTCTATCTTTGGTCCTAAACTCTCAGTAACTCTAGATCTCCAATTTTCCGGCTTCTTCATAAATAGCTGTTTGTAGATTTCTCACAAGTATCTTCAACTCACCATGCTCTTAAGAAATCTTCTACCATACACGTTAGTTGCTTAGTACACAAATGCTTAATTGAATTGAACTGTGATCATTCACAGTGGAAAGAAAAATGGAATGTAGGTTATTGAATTGGGCCTTAATGGCTAATTACTGGAAAAGAGGAAAGAGGAAAGAATCTTCCAAATGTAGAGAACACAACGAGGTACAAAACCAGGTATAAACATTATAAAGTCCTAGAAGAGTGAGACTGGCCTGTCAAGGATAGAAAGAAATTGGTGGGAAGTAAAGTTGGGTAGTTAAGAGTGGGGCAAAATGTGGCAGAATTTGAAAGCAGAGAAGTTTAAACTTGATGTTTAAAAAAAATGGTATTCCTTAATGACTTTGGAGTAGAAGATATAATGGGCATTTGTTGGTTCTTTATCTGGCCTTCATTCTTTGCTCCACTCTTTCTAACAGTTTTTAGAATTTCTTTCTCCTCAATGGAGTCCGTATGTTTAAATAGAAAGTAACTTCACCTTTAACTTCAGGGGTCAGCATGTGGCCTAAATTTCTCCAGCCAGAATGAACCTGAGAAATTCTGTTCAGAATCATTTTCTTGTGTGTAGAACTGTCCCCAATTTGTGCTATAGCCGTGACATAAATATGCTAGAAGACAGCCAGAAAAAGCTGAGAGAAGGCTAGGATGATCTTTATCTCCCAGCTAGAAAACATTTCTGAAAATTTTGAAGTATTAAGGAAAATATTTCAAAAAAGATAATTTTTGAAAAATACTAATAAACATTTTTGGTATAATACTATTCATTCACCTATAAATCACTTTACTTGGAGGGAACACAAAAGGATTATTATATATTATGTCTTATCTTGGGAAAACACAAATGTACTAGGTATGATTCCACATGTTCAAGAAATGAAATATATTGACCTAAGGAATTGCATTTCTTTTAACGCTTCTGTAAATCTTAGTGTTAATAGAACTAAAAGGAGAAATGTATTAACTCCATTTTTATTTCCAAGTCTTTAGTATTAATTTTATTTCCTTTTGTGTTACACTTTTGTCTTAAGAGTTCACAAAGTTTCTCGTGATCAGTGGTGTTCTGGAGCTGGCACATATAACCTATCACGTTAAAAAACAAAGGTAATAAATACTCAAAACCCAGCACTTCCTAAATATTGTATACATTTTAGTATCACCTATGTTGTCTAGGTAATTTTCCTTAATCTATATGGTAGCAATAATACCTAATCATGAGCTATTGAGCATCTCTTCTCAACTCTGTTCAGTGATACTGCATTAGTAGTTTGAAATGGGCCATGGTGAGAGTATTCATATCACTTAACCCACAGAGCAGGCAAATGCTATAAATCAGGGCTTGATTAATTGTTTTGTTTATTGTCTTTATTTAAGAAAGTGATACAGAAAACATTAATAATGCAGATTAAACTTAAAAGTGAGTCATGTCTGGAGACATTACACTGTGCAGCACAAAAACTTGAGAAAATAGTTTTCTAACACTTAAAAACTGTTACCTGATTCAGCATATACATCACTCACATAATAGATGAAGGAGGAAAGTTCTGACATTGGTCTTGCTGTTTCACGTTTATCTTTTTAAAATTTTTACTTGTTGTTTTGAGACAGTCTCACTCTGTTGCCCAGGGTAGAGTGCAGTGGTGTGATCACGGTTTACTGCAACCGCCGCCTCCTGGGTTCAAGTAATCCTCTCACCTCAGCCTCCCAAGTAGCTGGGCCTAGAGGCACCCTTCACTACACCTAACTAATTTTCTTTGTTTTTTTTTTTTTTTTTTTGGAGAGATGGAGTCTCGCTATGTTGCCGCACTCGTCTCAAATTCCTGGCCTCAAGCAATCTGCCTGCCTTCACCTCCCAAAGTGCTGGAATTACAGGCGTGAACCACCGTGTCAGGGCCACTTTTATCTTAATGGGTAAAAAAAAAAAAAGTAAAGAAAAATCGCAGCCAATATTCACATCAGAACCACATGTATTTGTCAATAATTGCAGCTATGGGTTGGCTATGATTACAAGAGTTAGGAAAAATCAACAAAAGCTTACACATTCTTATATACTCAAAAGTTATTACAAGATGATGTACACACATACACACATGCACCCTGTTTTGTTTTGTTTTGTTTTGTTTGTTTTATTTTGTTTTGTTTTGAGACCCAGTTGTTAAACATTTACCAGCACTCCACTGGCTGCAACTTTCTATTTCATTTTCTATTTCATTGATTGAAGGTATAATTAGAAAGATAAGAACTTTTCAACAAAGCTTAAGATGTCTTCAGTATGAGAAAGCAAGCATACATGGGATCATTTTCTTGTAGAAATCATTGTAAAGCTTCAACTGCTCTCCTTGACATATAGGAACAGTAAGAACTTGACACTGTAAAGCATTGCACAAAAATCAACCTTCCTACTGTGTAGCTGAAAGAAATTGCCTTTGGTAGTAAACAATAGTGTAGCAATAGCTAAATATTTCATGAAGAACTTTTTGTTATTTTTAAAAATTGATAAATATTTGTCAACTTGGAAAGAGTCCAAGAAATACAAACTATTTTTTTTTTACTTTTCTGCTTGATTTTGTTTCTTGTTTCCTGATACTTTTATACCATCTACCTCCTCCATGGTAATTCTGCCCCCTGCTGGAAATGGGTAGATGATAATTTCCCCCCCACTAGGAATTCAAACTATTAAAATACTGTAAAAACACTTAAAAAAAAAAAAAACTAGAGAAACATTTTCTTAGTAGTGCCCTCAGGTCAATGAGCTTTTCATATAACAGTACTGTATTTGTCATTATAGAAATTAACATTTATCTTACATCTCGTGGTAAGAGATTTATGTTATTTCTCCCATTAGGTTGATGGAGCTCGTACTTTCTCCCCCCCCGCAATTTAGTACAGTGCTCTGAAACATTTTAGTACTTAAATATACTACAAGAGCATTAACTTCCTTGATTTTAATTTCTTTCCATTTTGAAACATTTCTTTTTTATAATTATAATTTCAGATAGTAGTCATTGTCCTATTAACTAGTAAGCCTATTTCAAGTGCCTACTATTTATCTAACTCTGTGCCAAAGGCTGAGGGATTTTTCCAACATGAGGATCCTGCAGATGCTTTTCCTTTTGTTTCTTCTAAATAATTGTCATGAGCATATGGACACACTGACTGATCAGATAGAACTAACCCATCAGGTACCCCTTTTTCCTTCCCTTGTTATAAACTTAGAACGTATGTTGTGTCTATTCATAAGACCATCTGATATTCAGTTTTGAGTTAGACTCATTCGTAACTCACTTAATGTACAAATACTTCTTTTGTTCATTTTTACCTATTCCTAGTTTATATCAATTTAAAATGTTTTATTTATCTTAGAAGTCACTTTAAATCCTTTGGAAAATAAGATGAAGCCAAAGTATAAAAATTAAATTAAAATGTTGGGGGACAGCTACCCAAGAAAAGTTTAGGTATAATTTGTATTCATATGGAGCTTGCAGAACACCTAGAAAGCTGCCATTTATAACCCATCATTTTAAGTCACATTTGCTTATGGCTTCTTGGATGGCTTCCTGGTCCCTTTTTTTTCTCTGGAAGCTTGATAGCAGCAGAAAGTCAGGGCCAACAGATAACTTAGACCAAAAGTTCTAATCTGGGAGGTTTGTTATAAATGTCTTCCATATAACACTAGCCTCCTAGGCCATTTAAGGCTAGAGTTCAATTAAGCAAAATTTAAATCTAAATGTCAGTGTGGTAGAGAGGGAACCTTACCATAATCTGATTTATCACTTGGTTATTATGATCATTGTGTTCTATTCTCCACCCTGGACTAATGAAAGACTATTACCATAGAGCCATGACAAGTTTTATTCTCTTGAACTGTCTAGCTTTGTTACTTTCCCTTGCTAATAGTCACTTACTGAGTTAGAGATGCTGCAGACATTGCAAATAGAATGATTCCTCATATGTCTCTAGGGATACAGTTTTCTGAGATACAGATCTAGCAAGGGCATGAGAAAGAGAAGAAAGAAAAAAAGAAATCATCTCTGCTAATTCAATTGTGGGTTTCCTTGGATCAAAGACTACCTATTATGGCATACCAAGTTCAAGACTATTCATAGGATGCTGGAGGCCCTCTCCTCATGATTTATATTAAGCACTATACATGGTACACATGTGGCCTCTATGGAAGTATGCTTAAATGATTCTTTTTTATCACTGGCAGACTAAGGAATAGCATACAAGGAGGTCTCGTTCTAGTGATGCTGTTTAAGTACTAGAAGGTCAGAGGAACTGAAGAAAATAAATAGACAAAATAAGAAAGATGCATATATTGAACAGCAAGTAGGACTAAATCTCAAAGGAGCAAATAAAAATTTCTAGCAAATGACATAACTCCATTTGAATATACAGCCAACAATTAAAATGTCAGGGAATTTGGTTCCCAGGGTTTTAAAACAAGGGGGAAATACTCAAATATCCCATTGGTGGGCATTAGGATTATTTTTAAATGACTATTTTTACCTCTGGTTAAGAGAACACACTTCACTGGGGAAAAATAGGTGAAAAATTGTTAATAGGTATCATTTTCTCAATTCTGCTATTCAGTAAGTAATGGCTACAAATTTTAGTATAAAACATATGTGTTAAAAAAATCAAATTTTCTGTATTTGTTATAACTTTACTTCTATTTCAAGCCTAGGTTGTTCCATTAGTGGCAGACTCTTAGTCACAATCAGTTTAAAATAATCTCGTTGTAATCAGAGTTTCCTCAGGCAACTGAAGCCACCCCTCCTTCACCCAAACTTTTCCCTAAGTCTAGTGTCTAAGTTCTAGGATGTTGATAGATAGCAAAGGCATTGAGAGCAGGAGTGGAAGGGGGAACATAAATCTCCCTCAAGTCATTTGTATACACCAGCATCAGCTGAGAAATTCTTATCCCACCTCTGTTTGTCAATCCAAGAAGATCTCTGCCTTGTCTTCCTTATTCTGGAAAAAGTCAGCCATGTGCTTCTCATTCCACAGCGTGGGCTCTCCAGCCCTGGGTTCTCTCATCCATTTCCATATCCTTCTTGGGTGCATGTGGAAATGCGACCTCTCCAAGGAAAGCAGAGTTCAGAGGAACCCTATGGGTCTTGTCTCTTCCCAGCCTCTATTCCAAAAGTGATATATAGGACCACCTGACTTCAAAACCCACAAATAAATCTGGTGGCTCTAACGTTCTCCTTCCTACTTAGCCTGAAGGTGTGGGGAAGGGCAGGAAAGCCTTTATAGAGAAAATGAAAAGCTGACATCTAAATATTGTTTTCCCTTTGTTCTTAACCAGCTTGGTTTAGGTTCTTAACCTTGTGGCAGGGTTTCAGCTGGGAGAACATAAGGAAACATGTCCTTTATTATTTAAGGTATAAGTTTTATGCCCCATGTCTTTTCTAGACAATATTTTATTTCTCAGAACAAGAAAATTGAAATTCAAAACCCAAATATTGACAAACATCTCCCATCTCTCTTTCTCTTCAATGTCATCTTTCTTCCCTTAGGTAGTAAAGATGAAATGTTATAGCTATCCAGGTTGAGGAAAATGCAGTATTTGTTAAAAAAGCATATCAACAGATCATACAATTATCCATAAATTGTATTGGAATCTTTCTCCTTTTCCCCTTCCTCTCTTCCCTCCCTTTTTTTCTTTCTCTTCTTCTTTTTCCTCCAGCTGTTTCTCTAATAGCTTGTTCATTGTTCTTTATTATTGTTTTTGGTTAGAAAGAGAAATGAAAGGTGAAAATTACAAATTTTCTACTCATCAACTGATGTACTTTGGATGAGAACCAATGAGGATCAGATTATTGACTGTAATTTCCTGTGCTTTTTCATTTAATTATTTTCTTTGTATTTTTCTGCAAATTTCACCAGGATAATTTACACTGACATTATATGAGCTATTGGAGTTAAGCGTTTAGCTTTTACATTTTGAAATCTGCAGAAAATGTACTAACTTTTTATAAACACTGTTGGAAAAAAATTAAGTCTCAAGATCTCTTTCAGCTAAATGAGAAATCAGATAAATGATTTTAAATTGCAAGCTCAGGCTCAGTGCTATAGATACATTGTTTTGACTGCCTAGAATCCTCCTATTCTGAGAGCTGCCACTTCCCCTACCCACATGGGTTATTTTGTACTTGTTCCAAGAGTTGGTAGCTGAGCAAATCTGAGCCAACTCTAGTCATTTCCCTGGCAACAACTAATTGGACCAGGAATAAACACCTTACCCAAGCTGGACTTGTTAACCTCCCTTTGAAAATTTAGAATCAGAAATAGGATTCCAGGTAAGTCTGAGAAGAAGATAAAAATTGGGTATTGGTCGTACTTTTGTTCTACTATATAAGACAGATGACAAAAACAAAAACAAAAACAAAAAAACACGATTACTCATGAATAAACAAGCAAAACAGAAAAAGCAGAAACAGAACAGAAATCCTAAAGGTGCTGGAACTCTTGGTTTCAGTTGTTCCTGAGGCTCAGTTTAAATCTGGATTGCACGTTTATGAAAAACACTAGTACCTTCATTATGAAGTCCTCTTTGGACTTAAGTTTGAGTTTATGTTACTTGCAACCAATCAAGTCCTAACCAATACTCTCCAGTGCATTTTATGTCAGACTAATTCAGATGGACTATATTACCATACTACAGAAGGAGCAAATGACTTGGGGTATTTCTCACCAGTCATGTGAAGTCATTTCTCTATCCATCTGGTTTCATTTAGAAATTGAAGCACAAGAAGAAAACCACGTGTTTATAACTTCAAAACTCCAAAAGGAAAATTTATTCTTAGAGCCTTTTCAATAATAAGAGAAATGCTAACAATGAGACAAGCCTATATTTACTGAATTTAGAGTTTGACCAGTCAATAGTTTAAAATATCAGAATTTTTGTCACCGTAGCTAGGAAAATTCTGCTGAAGGCTGGAGAATGAATATGTCTGTGCTATTTAAAATAGGTTTTCTGGAATAGACAGCTTAGGCTCTAAAAAAGAAGAAAGCAAGTCTTTGTCTACACATATGGCTTATTCTGTTTAATTAACTCGTTTTCTCCAGAAACACAAATTCCAGCTTGCCAAGAAAAAAAAAAAAGAAAACCATAAATCTATGTAAACTGCTGGCTGACATAACTTAAACAAGGTAGTTAAAATAGTTGAAATCTCAGCTGTGTGACTGGGGCAAATTACTTAATCTCTCAGTGACTCAGTTGTCTTCTCTATAAAATGAAGATAGGATAGTTGTGAGTTGTAAATGAGTTAATATATGTAAGTCACATATCATAGTGCTTTGCACTTAATGTACACACAGTAAAAGTTCAGTTTATGTTGGCTACTATTTTCTCAAAGAAATACTAGAAAATGAGGTTTTCATATAGAGCTTTGGTTATCCTTGGTGGAAAGCTAATTTGGACTACGATTAGCACTTATACAAATGGGTATTTCACAATACTCCATTTATCCTTGTCTCTATCAAGATATTTACAAATGAAAATAAAATAAATTTTAAAATGAAAGAAAATAAAGCAAACTGAATGTAACTTTTAGGAGGAGAAGGGGCTGCCACAAAGTGTAACAATGACTAAGTGGTGAAATTCCAGCATATTTGGGAATGCGCCCATATGTAGTAGACTTATACCGTACTGTTTTCCTCTCTTCTCTCTCTTTCTTTCTTTTGGTAATGGAACCCTTATTTCTTGTGGAAAACATTCTACATGATCTAGTTGGGAGTGAAGCTGAATCTTCTTCTAAGCCACAGGGTGGGCACATGAGACAGTAAGAATATCTGATCCAGAGCTCTTAGGGAAGACACTCCCTGTAATCCGATGTCAAAATTTGGTTGTCAGCCATCACCCAGCAACATAAAAAGAGTCATTGAATAGAAAGATATAATATCCTAATGGAATTATGTGACACCTTGGATCCCAGACATACTAAAGAAATGTATCCCTGGACTTTCAGTGATATGCCCTCAAAGGCTCTCAAATATTTTTGTTTAAAAAAAGTTATGCTGTTTTAAGTAGGAAGTTAATCACTTGCAACTGAAAAGTTTCCAACGATTACTGTTATTTCTGTGTTACCTTTCAGAAGCTGAAGGGTAGACTCTATACCCTGCTTCCATAAGAATGGGATCCATTTTGATTCTTTCTTCTTTTCAATGGAATAAAAAGCAAGTATGCATTCAGGTATTATTTTTTACCCAGTCAAGTTAGAGTTATAGTTTGGAATATTAGTTGACTAGAAAAGAATAAAAAATATCAGGAAATAGATTTTAGGCTGGGGCAGTAGCTCACGCCTGTAATTCCAGCACTTTGGGAGGCCGAGGCGGGTGGATAACCTAAGGTCAGGAGTTCAAGACCAGCTTTACCAACGTGGTGAAACCTCATCTCCACTAAAAATACAAAAAATCAGCCGGGTGTGGCGGCAGACACCTGTAATCCCAGCTACTCGGGAGGCTGAGGCAGGGGAATCGCTTGAACCCAGGAGGTAGAGGTTGCAGTGAGCCGAGATAGCACCATTGCACTTTACCTAGGGAACAAGAAAAAAAAAAAAGGAAAGAGACTTTAATGGAGAAAATCCTTAACAAATTAATATCAATTTTACATTTGCTATAGTCAAAGATTGAAGATATCTTTAAAAGGTGTGCTGTAGAACGACAATTTACAAATTCATTCAGCAGGAGATCATGTAGACATGAATTACCTGCTCTGCACTGTGATCATAAAACATTATCAAAGTTAGTTTTTAGATCAAGTGGAAAAGTTTTCTGATATTTCATTCAAAAGTACACTGGAGTTTATCTCTGTGCCCAAAAATATTCTTGAAGATGAAATACAGGGAATTACAAATAAATTTTGAACTGAGAAAGTGGAATGAGAAATAAAAGAGTACTTCTCAAATTTCCACTCTATCCCCAGGCCTATGCCCCTCCCCTTCACAATAAGTAATCCTAATTCCAGCTGTATGTGTTGGACAAGGAAGGGACAGGTGGGTGGGGCTGGTGACTAAAAGCTTTTTAGAGTATCTTGTAAGATTGTCTCTTGGAATAGTTAGAAACTTCCCTCTGCCAGAGGATTTAGTATCTGCCCCCACACTATGAAACATTTTGCTCTCCACCTATTCATCTTCTAAAAATCGTTGGCCTTAACACAATCTCTATTGTTAAGATATGGAGACATAGATTGCTGTAAATACCTCCCCAAAACACAGTGAGATTATGGCAGAGAGGAAATTGAGACCTCTTTTTCCCTAAGATACTACTTCCTCTGCAAGACTTGGTTTGCTCTTGCTTTCCACACTTTGTTGTTTCTCAAACTTCCTTGTGTGCTCAGATATCCAGAGGACATGGGAAAATATAATTAACTGGGAAGACTGAAGTTTGGCTATAATTATCAATTTGGGCAATCCATTGTGGCAAGAGCCATGCAGGGTATACAAGGTCTTATTATACAAAACAGTCTTTTAAACCTATATTAAGTTCCGCCATTTCCACAGACTTTCCTCAGTTCTCCAAGTTTTTGACAATCTCTTCATTTCCCAGAACTACTAGAGAGGTTGATTACAAATGGTCTTATGATAGTCAATGTTTTATTGTGTATAGGACTTTCCAATATAAATACAGTATTCTCAGAGGAAAGTACATGACTTCCTTCTACATAATTTATTTTTCCATGATACTTCATATCATTCTGGTTAAGGATATTTGTGTGGAAGAACTGGTCAGTTGTCTTGTATATGTCAGTTAATGGTGATTTCTCAATTTAATACTTACAGTTTCTTTTGCATGTTTTTATTAAGCTTTGCAAAATAGCACAAACAAATGTACTATTTACAGTTTCAGACCAAAGTATACTCTCCTGAGTATTCACATACCTAATAAACCTAATTAGTAATATAAAGAAAACCAGTATTTAACTAAATAACTTTTGTAGCACAATCATTCCACTTAGATAAATAGTTATTTGCTAAATTACTCAGGTAACAACCTGGTTCTGAGTCTCTTCTAGAGAGGAAAGAGGGT
Organism: Gorilla gorilla gorilla; assembly: GCF_029281585.2. Lineage (NCBI taxonomy): Eukaryota > Metazoa > Chordata > Mammalia > Primates > Hominidae > Gorilla > Gorilla gorilla. The sequence continues at coordinate 63,093,922 of NC_073232.2, read as the reverse complement.
TACGGGGTCAAGACAGAGAAAGGAGGTGAGAAGTTTATATAGGAATTACTTCAAAAGTAAAAGTAAATTAAATTCTCTGAAAAAAGGAAAAGAAAAGCAAAAGGAAGGATAAGATAAAAGGGAAATTACTGATGTGTGCAAAAATGTGCATATATTATTTTCCTGTGTGTCCGTGTGCAAACACATGAGAGAAATACAAGGAAATCTGTTTCTTTTTATAGTTGACTCTTCTATGTGTAGTGGGATTTTCTGGTTACATCTGAGCTAAATATTATGGCACATAGCAGAACACAGTAGTTATTGCACATGATTGTCTGTGAACTGGGTGGGCAGGAATTTTTCATTTCATAAATCATTTCAGCTTGCCGCTCTAATTCCACAGCACTGGGAGACTAAAAAAAGCTCAAGAGGGAAAAAATGTGTTTTTCCTCTCTTTATTCTTAGTCTACCCCTTCCCAGTGTGAATAGATCTTTAGTGTTAATGATTAGGTTTTTTTATAAGACATTTCAAAATATCTTTATTGCTCTGCTTTTGAAGCAAATTATTATGTTTTCCCATTCTATTTTCTTTTTTGCCGGGGAAATTTAGTACCAAGGCAATCAGACATACAATTTCCTTCCTTTATTTCTGCTTATTTATAGCACAGTCTATATCAATGAAATAATGCTATATTATTTTCTTGCTGATTGCTTAATGTTCACAGTTCAAAATTCCAGCCAAGGTCCTGAAGTGGTTTTACCCTTATTTAAGATTTCCTGCTAAAAACATTCTATTACAGCTTTGCAAGTAAGTACCTCCCTGGCCTCAAGTCACTATAAAGGTAATTTAGTAATTAAAATAAACACTCTTTGCAAATCTGTTTCCTCCTTTCTGGGAGACTAGGGAAGTAGTTTCCATCACATTTCAGGTTTCTCCCCGTTTTCCTTAAATGATCAGCCTTCAACCAAGAAGTTCCTTGGTAAGTTGTCTGTAATGTAGCTCCAGGGCAAACACAAAGTGTACATTGTGGGAAAATAAACAAAGCAAAACAGCAACAACAAAACACAAGTAAAAAATGTTTCTCAACAGCTAGAGTCCATGAGCATGGTTTTATAATTTGCTTCCTGCCCTGGTAGGAAATTTAAATCAGTTCTTGAAACTATGTAGTTATTATGATTAATCAAAATCTATAGCTGTGGTGCTCTGTCTGAAGCCAGGAACTCCTGTGCCCCACTCCCTACAACAGTTAAAAAAAAAAATTTTTTTCCTAGCAGAATAGAGCAGCGTTTAAAAGCAAAATTAAGAAAAAGGAAAAGGTAGTATATGCTAACACTGTCTTCTCACCTAGCATTTTTAAAGGTCCCTCACATTTATTATTTATCTCATATTTATAATTGGCTAACAGAAAGTAGCATACAGATATCAAATGAAAAGAATACACCCTTTACACTTAAACAAAACCTTTTAATTTGCCATGCTAGTACAAAAATGGAGAGAATTGCAGTTACATTCTGTTAACTTGGAAACAGGATCTTCTTTTAAGTCAAATTTTGTTGGTTTTTAGTCAATAGGTTTCTGATTTGATTTTCATAAAAATTTTGAGTATTGTTTGCTCTTAATTTCTTCCGAAATTGTGCAAACCAAATTACGTAGTTAGCCACTGTCATTTAAGTTAAAAACAATTCCATGAAAACAAATTTATTACTACTATATGGTTGGGTTTTGTGTAAATCTTCCTATACTTCTTGATTTTTAAAAATAGATGTGAAAATTAAAGCAATACAAGAGGTAGTCCTAGTCCAGATAAAAGAGATATAGAAATACTGATTCAAGCAGAGAGTTATATTTCTGAAATACTTCATTTTCCCCAGTGTAGATAGTCTGTGTAATAATGGGCTTGCATTATTAAGGGTGAAAAGTATTGATTTAATAATTATAACTCAAGAGAAAACTAAAAAATCAGGTGAACATAGTGCTGTGTTCATTTGCACTGCAATCAATTCTCCAAATATTCATTTGATAAATTACACAATAAAAGTGAATGAATAGTCCCAGGTTAGGTTAGGCCCAGTCAAAATTGTCTGAACATAAACAATAGAAAGTATCTTTCAGTCTCTCTGGTGATAAGTCTGTGACATAGGATACCAGATCTTCCAGTTGCTTAGTAGAAGCGAAGAGTCAGAAAGATATGGAGACCCTCTATGGACTGTCTCTTATGCCTAGCTAACTGCCTCCCACTCCCACAACTGATTGTCTTGTGGTTTTATTACATATATCAACATATCTCCCCTTTATCTATTCTGGTTTGATATGGATCTGTTACTTCCGAGAAAAGGGTTCTAATAAAACACCCATTAATGTATATTTTAGTGGACCACGTAAACAGAAATATATAGTATTAATATATATTATTCTTATGGCACATGTTAATTCTAAATTAAGGTTCTGGGTACCCCTGGTATATGGTCTTACTAATAGGAAACAAGTAACAGGAACTATGAGTTGTGAGAGGAAAATAAATATTTTTTTCACATATAATAAAACTTTTGGAGAGCATATTTTTATATTCTTTTCTTTCCATAGAACTTTTTTCCTCTTTCGTAACTACAAATTTTTCCAATCCCTTTCACACCAAGGCAAGCATAAGCACTCTAGTTACTGTGATCTAAAGACTGCTTTTTTACAAAAGTGCTGAGAAAGCAGAATAGACCAGCGTTTAAAAAGCAAAATTAAGAAAGAAGGAAAAGGTAGAAAATAAGTGATGAGAGAAGGTAGGTAGTAGACATATTTCCTGTAAATGATTTTTTCTTCAGAATTGCTGCAAGGTAGATTCAGTCTTACGCTGCTCATTTGAGGTTTCCTTTGCTACCTTTCCCAGTTCTGGCCAATTTGTATGTGTATATATTTGCCTAAGTGTATCAGGGTACATCCAGTGGAGTTAGTGAGAAGGGTGAAATGATGTCCTAAAAATCTGAGCTACCACTGTACCATTGTAAAAGCCAACGAAAATGCTCTGCAGTTGTTTTGAGTCAACAGTGCTCTACAAAGTTTACCAATGCCTGTTAACTTTCACATTCTCTTAAGATATCAGGCTTGGGGGAAGCAAAGATTTGTCCCATGATCCTCGGTGATTTTAAACCCTGTGATTTTGTTCTCCAATCTCTTGCTAAGCTTAATGGAACAACATTGAAAGCAAATTCTATCTTGAAATATTTTGCTTTAATGTTTTTATAATTAGACTGCAAATTATTTGAGATTAATGAGGCTATAATTCCTCCTAATAAGAGTGGTTGTAGTAGTAGAGGCCATGATAGTGGTCACAGTTATTAAATGTAAATAATAGTAATAGCTACCTTTTAATGAGCACTTATTATGTACCAAGCACCATGCAAAGAGCTTTAGATAAGTTTAAACTCTATGAGATAGAGTGTACCTTATTCCCTTTATTTTACACGTGAGGAAACTGAGTCAGAGGCATTGGTAGTTTTAGTCATGGAGTTGCAGTTACAATGATAATAGTGTGGTAGCTAAACTTTATTTAGTATTCTTTATGTGGCAAGAGCAATTCAAGTATTATCTCCTGTAATCTTGAAAAAATACTATGAATTACATGTGACCATTTCATCTCTTTCCGTATGCTGTAGATTATAAACTGCATTATTTAGTAATTTTCATTTAGGAGAAAGACAAAACACTATGTCGAATTTACTCATCAATTATATAACTCATCAATTTCACATCAGAAATACTCAAATGTGAAATTAAATGTGTATCTTTAAGCCAAAGGAAGGTACTGTTATTGTCATTTTACAAAGAGAGAAACTGAGGCTTAGTGGATACCAAAAAAAAAAAAATACCCAAATTCATAAGCACTAGTAGCAAAGCTGAGATGTATATCCAAGTCTGTCTGGTATGGAATCAGCATAGATCTGAATAGATTTTGAGCGATAAGAGAGAATATCTCTTATTTACATCAGCCTTTTCTACTGCAAAGTGTCTGCCTATTTTTTTTTAAGTCAGATGTCGTATCTTCACAATTCTAAATATCTGTGAACTTGTAAATCAAATGGATATCCAAAATAGAAGTGAAAAGTTGACTGCAAGCAGTGTCTGTACCCAATCACTTGGAATCTTTGAACACAAATTCTCTCAGTAGCAAGAATATTGCCTGGATAATTGACTCTCCACTTCCCCTTGCCTTGAAAAATCAATAACTAGCTGGCTGTTTTGATTCTTTGCCTAATTGGGCAATGATATTTCTAAGACATGATATCCATATTGTGACAGAGTTATTTCTTTATAAATATTTAATGCCACCAACAAAGACAGTTTGAGAAGTAAAATAACAATGTTTGGGTGTAGTTTCAGTCATGCCTTACCACTTTGTTATATGACCCCGTTCCCTGGCTAACATTTTCTCAGGCAGTTATTTCCTGTGCATTTCCTGAGGTTTCCACAACTAGACATTTTTTAAGGGAAATGGTAGTTAAAATAATAGAGCTTTTAAGGAATCTGAAGTTTAGTGATTAGGATTGTGGCCAATGGGTATATTTCCTGATATCTGTGAGAATTTAGAAGGTAGAATTCCTTTCTAATTATTGTAATAACAAACATCCTTAAAGTTTTTTTCTCTAGAAGATTGATAAGAGAAAAATTCAGCAGACCCCAGTGCTGCAGGAACAACTGGCTGCCATTGTGCTTAAAGAGAAACAAAACAGGAAGCAAACCAAGAAAACCAATCCTGACTCCCGCATACAAACTGAGAGACGGTCAGGAGAAACGTGTTTAGATAGGAGTGATGCAATCAAAGGTTTACTATATCATAACAAAGAGGCCTGCATATGATCAAACTTTTGAACATTCTCTTACAAAAGATATTTGGAATCAGTATTATTTATTTTCCTGTAGATCTTAAATGAAAAATACAGATCTGCAGAAGAGGGCTGGTTTATAATGAAGAGCAGTTCTAAGCCCACAAAAGATAAAACAGCACTACGTTTCAAACCAACAGAGTTTAAGTTTTATGCTTGAAAGGGTGATGAGATTTTATCAAAGTGAACACAGAAACATTTGTAAGGTCTTTATATCTTTGGGAATGCTTAGGATGTCAATCTCTCCTTTTCCAGGGATTTCACCCTTCCTTAACTATAAAAAGAAGACTTCTTGGGCCAGGCGCGGTGGCTCACGCCTGTAGTCCCAGCACTTTGGGAAGCCGAGGCGGGCGGATCACGAGGTCAGGAGATCGAGACCAGCCTGGCCAACATGGTGAAACCCCGTCTCTAACAAAAATAGAAAAATCAGCTGGGCATGGTGGTGCATGCCTGTAGTCCCAGCTACTTGGGAAGCTGAGGCAGGAGAATTGCTTGAACCTGGGAAGTGGAGGTTGCAGTGAACCGAGATCGTGCCACTGCACTCCAGCCTGGTGACAGAGCAAGAGTCTGTCTCAAAAAAAAAAAAGACTTCTTAATAAAAAACAGGCATACCTCATTTTACTGCACTTCACTTTTTTTGTGCTTCACAGATATCGCTTTTTTTTTTTTTTTTACAAATTGAAGGTTTGTGTGGTAACCCTTCATTCAGCAAGTCCATTGGTGCCATTTATCCAAGAGCATGTGCTCACCTTGGGTCTCTATGTTACATTTTGGTAATTCTTACAATATTTAAAAATTTTCACTATGATTATATCTGTGATGGTGGTCTGTGATCAGTGATCTTTGATGTTCCTATTGTAATTGTTTTAGGGCACCACCAACTGCATTCATATAGGACGGTGCACTTAATTGGTAAATACTGTGTGTGTTCTAACTGCTCCACCAATCAGGTGTTGCCTCATCTTTCTCCTGCTCCTTGGACTCTCAATTCCCTCAGACACAACAGTGTTGAAATTAGACCAATTAATATCCCTACAATGGCCTCTAAGTGTTGAAGTGAAAGAAAGAGTTGCATGTTTCTCACTTTAAATAAAAAGCTAGATATGATTAAGCTTAGTGAGTGTATTAGTCTGTTCTCATGTTGCTAATAAAGACATACCTGAGACTGGGTAATTTATAAAGAAAAGAGGTTTAATGGACTCACCACTCCACATGATTGGGGAGGCCTCACAGTGATGGTGAAAGACGAAGGAAGAGCAAAGAGACATCTTACATGGTGTCAGGCAGAGAGAGCTTGTGTAGGGGAACTCCCTTTTATAAAACGATCAGATATCATGAGATTTATTCACTATCAAGAGAACAGCAGGGGGAAGACCCATCCCCATGATTCAACTACCTCCCACTGGATCCCTTCCATAACACGAGGGAATTATGGGAGCTACAATTCAAGATGAGGTTTGGGTGCAGACACAGACAGACCATATCATTCTGCCCATGGCCCCTCCCAAATTTCATGTCCTCACATTTCAAAATCCATCATGCCTTTCCAACAGTCCCCCAAAGTCTTAACTCATTTCAGCATTAATTCAAAAGTCCACAGTCCAAAGTCTCATCTGAGACAAGCTAAGTCCCTTCTGCCTATAAGCCAGTAAAATCAAAAACAAGTTAATCACTTCATACATAGAATGGGGGTACAGGCATTGGGTAAATACAGCCATTTCAAATGGGAGAAATTGGCCAAAATGAGGGGGCTAAAGACCCCATGCAAGTCTAAAATCCAGCAGGGCAGTCAAATCTTAAAGCTCCAAAATGTTCTCCTTCAACTTAATGTCTCTCATCCAGGTCACACTGATGCAAGAGGTGGGTTCCCATGATCTTAGGTCCCCTGTGGCTTTGTAGGGTACAGCCTCCCTCCTGGCTGCTCTCACAGGGTGGCGTTGAGTGTCTGTGGCTGTTCCAGACACATGATGCAAGCTGTTGGTGGATCCACCATTCTGGGGTCTGGTGGATGGTGGCCGTCTTCTCACAGCTCCACTAGGCAGTGCCCAGTGGACTCTGTGTGGAGGCTTCAACCCCACATTTCCCTTCCATACTGCCCTAGCAGAGGATCTCCATGAGGGCCCTGCCCCTGCAGCAAATTTCTGCTTGGACATCCAAGCAATTTATATATCCTCTGAAATCTACGCAGAGGTTCCTAAATCTCAATTTTTGACTTCTGTGCACCCACAGGCTCAACACCACATGGAAGCTGCCAAGGCTTGGGGCTTGCACCCTCTGAAGCCAAGGCCTGAGCTGCACCTTGGCCCCTTTTTGCCATGGCTAGAGTGGGTGGGATGCAGGGAACCAAGCTCCTAGGCTTCACACAGAAGGGGGACCCTGGGCCCGGCCCATGAAACCATTTTTTCCTCCTAGGTCTCTGGGCCTGTGAAGGGAGGGGCTTCCGTGAAAGTCTCTGACATGCTCTGGAGACATTTTCCCCATTGTCTTGGTGATTAACATTTGACTCCTCATTACTTATGCAAATTTTTGCAGCCAACTTAAATATCTCCTCAGAAAATTGGTTTTTCTTTTCTATTGCATTATCAGGCTACACATTTTTCAAACTTTTATGCTTTGTTTCCCTTTTAAAACTGAATGCTTTTAAAAGCGCCCAAGTCAACTCTTGAACTCTTTGCTGCTTAGAAATTTCTTCCACAAGATACCCTTAATAATCTCCCTCAAGTTCAAAGTTCCAAAAATCTCTAGGGCAGGGTCAAAATGCTGCCAGTCTCTTTGCTAAAGCATACATGGCAGGAGTCACCTTTGCTCCAGTTCCCAACAAATTTTTTATCTCCATCTGAGACCAACTCAGCCTGGATTTCATTGTCCATATCATTATTAGCGTTTTGGTCAAAGCCATTCAACAAGTCTCTAGGAATTTCCAAACTTTCCCACATTTTCCTGTCTTCTTCTGAGCCCTCCAAACTGTTCCAACCTCTGCTTGTTATCCAGTTCCAAAGATGCGTCCACATTTTTAGGTATCTTTACAGCAGCCCGCCACTCTACTCATACTAATTTAGTGTATTAATCTGTTTTCATGATGCTGATAAAAACATACTTGAGACTTGGTAATTTATAAAGAAAAGGAGGTTTAATGGACTCATAGTTCCATGTAGCCAGGGAGGCGTTACAATCATGGTGGAGGATGAAAGGCACGTCTTACATGGAGGCAGGGTAGGGGCCTTGTGTAGGGGAACTCCCCTTTATAAAACCACCAGATCTTGTGAGCCTTATTCACTATCACAAGAACAGCATGGGAAAGACCCGCCCCCATGATTCAATTACTTCCCACTGGTTCCCTCTCACAGTGTGTGGTAATTATGGAAATTATAATTTAAGATGAGATTTGGGTGGGGACACAGATAAACTATATCAGTGAGGAAAGCATGTTGAAAGCTGAGAGAGGTCAAAAGCTAGGCTTCTTGTACCAAACTGTTAGACAACTTGTGAATACAGAGGAAAACTTCTTGCAGGAAATTAAAAGTACTACTCCAGTGAACACAAGAATAATAAGAAAGTAAAATGGCCTTATTGCTGATGTGCAGAAAGTCTGGGTATTCTGGATAGGAGACCAAATCACCCCCAATATTCTCTCAAACCAAAGCCAAATTCAGAGCAAGGCCCCAACTCACTTCAATTCTATGAAGGCTGTGAGAGGGTGAGGAAGCCACAGAAGAAAAATGCGAATTGAGTAGAGGTGGGTCCATGAGGTTTAAGGAGAAAAGCCATCTCCATTACATAAAAGTACAGGGTGAAACAGCAAGTGCTGATGTAAAAGCTGCAGCAAGTTATCCAGAAGATCTAGCTAAGATAACTGACAAAGGTGGCTACATGAAACAATAGATTTTCAGTGTAGATGAAACAGCCTTCTATTGGAAGAAGATGTTATCTAGGACTTTCATAGCCAGAGAGAAGAAATCAATGCCTGACTTCAGAGCTTCAAAGAACAGGCTGACTCTCTTGTTAGTGGCTAATGCTGCTGGTGACTTTAACTTGAAGCCAATGATAATTTATCATTCTGAAAATTATAGGGCCCTTTAAAATTATGGTGAATTGACTTTGTTTGTTCTCTAGAAATGGAACAAAGCCTGGATGATGAGACATCTGTTTGCTGAATATTTTAAGCCCACTGTTGAGACATACTGCTCCAAAAAAAATTTTTTTTAAACTGTTACTGCTCATTGACAATGCACCTGGTCACCAAAGAATTCTGATGGAGATGTACAAGATTAATGTTGTTTCCATTATAGCTAACACAATATCTATTCTGCAACCCATAGATCAAGGAGTAATTTTAATTTTCATGTCATATTATTTAAGAAATATGTTTTATAAGTTTATAGCTGCCATAGATAATGATTCCTCTGGTGAATATGGGCAATGTAAATTGAAAACCTTCTGGAAAGGATTCACCATTCTAGATGGCATTAAGAACATTCATGATTCTTGGGAGGAGATCAAAATACAACACTATAACAGGAATTAGGAAAAAGTTGATTCCAACCTTTTTGGATAACTTTGAGGGGTTCAATACTTCATTGGAGGAAGTAACCATAGATGTGGTAGAAATAGTGAAAGAACTAGAATCAGAAGTGAAACCTGATGATGTGACCGAATTGCTACAACCTCATGTTCAAATGAAAAGATGAGGAGGTGGCAGTTCTTATGGATAAGCAAAGAAAGTAGATTTTCAGGACAGAATCTACTGCTGGTGAAGGTGCTATGAACATTGTTGAAATGACAACAAAGGATTTAGAATATTACATAAACTTAGTTGATAAAGCAGTGGCATGGCTTGAGAGGATTGATTTCAATTTTGAAATAAGTCCTACTGTTGTTAAAATGCTACTAAATAGCATTGCATACTACAGAGAAATCTTTGGGAAAGGAAGAGTCTATCAGTGAAGTATGTTTCATTGTTGCCTTGTTTAAGAAATTGCCACAGCTAACATAACCAGCAACTATCACCCTGACTAGTCAATAGCCATCAATATTGAGACAAGATTCTCCACCAGCAAAAAAAAATTGAAGGCTCATTGAAGGCTCAGATGGCTGCTAACATTTTTTAGCAATAAAGTGTTTTTAAATTAAGGTATGTATATTTTATAGTATAAACATAACTTTTTGAGATTGTAATTAATTTTTAAATTTTTGTGAGTGCATGGTGCATATATATGTACATATATGTATATATCACATTGTGCTGGTGAATACTAGACTTTATTCATTATTTCCAATTGTTTTTTATGCCCATTAACCATCTCCACTTCCCCCAACCACCCCCCTACTATGCTTCTCAGCCTCTGATAACCATCCTTTCACTCTCTATCTCCATGAGTTTGGTTGTTTTTGTTTTTAGCTCCCACAAATAAATGAAAGCATGCAAAGTTTGTCTTTCTGTGTCTGGCTTATTTCACTTAACATCATGACCTCCAGTTTCATCCTGATTATTGCAGATGACACGATCTCATTCTTTTTTTTGATGTAAAGTACCCCATTGTGTACATATACCACATTTTCTTTATGCATTTATCTGTTGATGGACACTTAGGTTACTTCCAAGTCTTGGGTATTGTGAGCAATGATGCAGTAAACATGGGACTGCAGATATCTCTTCAATATACTAATATACATTATTTTGGGTATACACATAAGAGTGAAATTGCTGGATATTATGGCAGCTATATTTTTGACTTTTTTGAGAAACCTCCAAACTTTTCTCCGTAATGGTACTAATTTACATTGCCAACAGCATACAAGGGTTCCTTTTTCTCCACATCCTTGCCAGCGTTTGTTATTGCCTGTCTTTTGGATAAAAGCCAATTTAACTGGGGTGAGATGATATCTCATTATAGTTTTGATTTGCATTTCTCTGATGATCAATGATGTTGAGCACCTTTTCATCTACCTGTGTGCTATTCGTATGTCTTCTTTTGAGAAATGTCTATTTATATCTTTTGCCCATTTTAAAATTTCATTATTAGATTATTTTCTACAGAGTTGTTTGAGCTCCTTATGTATTACTGTTATTAATCCCTTGTCAGATGGATAGTCTGCAAATATTTTCTCCCATTCTGTGGGTTGGCTTTTCACTTACTTGTTTCTTTACTTTGCTGTGCAGAAGCTTTTTAACTTGATGTTATGCCATTTGTTCATTTTTGCTTTGGTTTCCTGTGCTTGTTGGGTATTACTCAAGAAATCTTTGCCCAGTCCAATGTCTTGGAGAGTTTTCCCAATGTTTCCTTTCAGTAATTTCAGAGTTTGAGGCTTAGATTTAAGTCATTAATCCATTTTGACTTGATTTTTGTATATGGCAAGAGATAGGGATCTAGTTTCATTCTTCTGCATATGGATATCCAGTTTTGCCAGCATGATTATCCTTTCTCAAATGTATGTTTTTGGCATCTTTGTCACAACTGAATTTACTGCAGATGTATGGATTTGTTTCTGGGTTCTGTATTCTGTTTCACTCTTCTATGTATCTGTTTTTGTACCAGCACCATGCTGTTTTGGTTACTATAACTCTGTAGTATAATTTGAAGTCGGGTAATGTGATTCCTCTAGTTTTGTTCTACATAGCTTTGGCTATTCTGGGTCTTTTGTGGTTTCATGGAAATTTTAGGTTTTTTAAAAACAATTCTGTGAATAATGTCATGGTATTTTGATAGGGATTGCATTGAATCCATATATTGCTTTGGGTAGTACAGACATTTAAACAATATTGATTCTTCTAATCCGTGATTATGGAGTATCTCTCCATTGTGTGTGTGTGTGTCCTCTTTAATTTCTTGCATCAATGTTTTATAATTTTTATTGGAGAGATCTTTCACTTTTTTGGTTAATTTCTAGGTATTTTATTTAATTTTTAGCTATTATAAATGGGATTACATTCTTAATTCATTTTTCAGGTTGCTTGTTTGGCATGTAGAAATGCTACTGATTTTTGTATATTGACTTTGTATCCTGCAACTTTACAGAATTTGTTAACCAGTTATACTGTCTTTATTTGTGTGGAGTCTTCAGGTTTTTCCAAATATAAGATAACATAATCTATAAACAAGGATAATTTGTCTTCTTCTATTCTAATTTGCATGTCCTTTATTTCTTGTCTGATTGCTCAAGCTAGGACGTCCAGTGCTATATTGAATAACAGTGGTAGAAGTAACCATCCTTGTTGTGTTACAGATCTTAGAGACAAAACTTTCAGCTTTTCCCCATTCAGTAGGATATTAGCTATGGGTCTGTCACATATGGCTTTTATTATGTTGAAGTATGTTCCTTCATTACCAGTTTTTTAAGGGTTTTTATCATGAAGAGATGTTGAATCTTACCAAATGCTTTTGCAGCATCAGTTGAGATTATCATATGGTTTTCATCCTTCATTATGTTGATAGGTTGTATCACATTGATTGATTTGTGTATGTCAAACCATCCTTGCATTCCTGGAATAAATCCCACTTGGTCATGATGAATGATCTTTTAAATGTAGGATTGAATTCAGTTTGCTAGTATTTTGGTGAAGATTTTTGCATAATTATTAATTGGTGGTATTAGCTTGTAGTTTTCTTTTTGTATGTGTCTTTGTCTGGTTTTAGTATCAGGGTTATACTGACCTCATAGAATTTGGAAGTATTCCCTCCTCTTTGTTTTTGAATAGTTTGAACAGAATTAGTATTGATTCTTCTTTAAACATCTGGCTTCAGCAGTGAAGCCATCTGTCCTGGGTTTTTCTTTGCTGAGAGAATTTTTACTATGGCTTCAATCTCATTACTTGCTATTGGTCTACTCAGGCCTTGGGTTTCTTTATGGTCCAATGTTGAGAGGTTGTATGCATCTAGGAATTTATTCATTTCTTCTAGGTTTTCCATTTTATTGGCATATTGTTCCTCATACTAGCCACTAATATTGCTTTACATTTCTGCAGTATCAGTTGTAATATCTCCTTTTCACCTTTAATTTTATTTATTTGGGTATTCTCTCTTTTTTTCTTAGTCTGGCTAAAAATTTGTCAGTTTTGTTTATCTTTTCCAAAAACCAACTTTTCTTGTTGTTGATCTTTTGTATTTTCTTCTGTTTCAATTCCATTAATTTCTTCTCTAATCTTTATTATTTCTTTTTTTCCTACTAATTTTGGGTTTGGTTTGTTCTTGCATTTCTAGTTCTTTAAGATGCATTATTAGGTTATTTATTTTCTTCTTTTTTGATGTCATTATAAACTTATAGCTATAAAGTTCCCTCTTAGTACTGCTTTTTCTGTATACCATAGGTTTTGGTATGTTTTGTTTCCATTATTATTGGTTTCAAGAAATGTTTCAATTTTCTCCTTAATTTTTTCATTGGCATACTGGTCATTCAGGAGCATATTGTTTAATTTCCATGTGTTTGTATAGTTTCCAAAATTCCTCTTGTTATTGCTTTCTAGTTTTATTTCATTGTGGTCAGAGAAGATGTTTGATATTATTTCAGTATTTTTGAATATTTTAAGATTTGTTTTGTGACCCAACATGTGGTCTATCCTTAAGAATGATGCATGTGCTGAGGAAAAGAATGTGTATTCTACAGCCGTTGAATGAAATGTTCTGTAAATATCTATTAGGTACATTTGGTCTATACTGCAGTTTAAGTCTGATGTTTCTTTTTTGATTTTCTGTCTGGAACATCTGTCCAATGCCAAAAGTGGAGTGTTAAATTCTCCAGCTATGATTGTATTCAGGACTATCTTTCTCTTTAGCTCTAGTAATATTTGTTTTATATATCTGGGTGCTCCAGTATTAGGTGCCTATGTATTTACAATTATATCATCTTGCTGAATTGACTTCTTTATCATTACATAATGACCTCCCTTGTCTCTTCTTTCAGGTTTGTATTTAAATCTATTTTGTCTGATATAAGTATAACTATCCTTGCTCTTTTTTTGGTTTTCATTGGCATAGCGTATCTTTTTCCATCCCTTTATTTTCAGTCTATCCACGGATCTTTATAGGTGAAGTGTGTTTCTTATAGACAACAGATCATTGGGTCTTGTTTTCTATCCATTCTGCCACTCTATGTCTTTTGATTGGAGAGTTTTGTTCATTTACATTCAATATTATTATTGATAAGTAAGGACTTATTCCTGCTATTTTGTTATTTGCTTTCTGGTTGTTTTGTGTTCTTCTCTTTCTATTTTCTTTTATTCCTGCCTTAGTTTTAGTGAAGGTGATTTTCTCTGGTGGTATGATTTAATTTCTTGCTTTTCACTTTTTGTGTATCTATTGTATGTTTTATGATTTCAGGTTACCATGAGGCTTACAAATACTATCTCATAACCCATGATTTTTAAGCTGATACAACTTAATGCTGCTTATATAAGCAAACAAGGAAAAAGAAAATTAATTTAAAAAATCTACACTCTAACTTTGTTTCCCCACTTTTTAACTTTTTATTGTTTCTATTTTATCTTATTGTACTGTCTATGTCTTGAAAAGTTGTTGTAGCTATTATTTTTGTTTGGTTCATCTTTGAGTCTTTCTACTTAAGATAACATTAGTTTGCACACTACAGTTACAGTGTTATAATATTCTGTGTTTTTCTGTGTACTTACTATTGACAGTGAGTTTTGTACCTTCAGATGATGTCTTATTTTTCCTTAGTGTCTTTTTATTTCTGATTGAAGTACTCCCTATAGCATTTCTTGTAGGACAGGTCTGGTGTTGATGAAATCCCTCAGCTTTTTTGTGTCTGGGAAAGTCTCTATTTCTCCTTCATGTTTGAAGGATATTTTCACTGGATATACTATTCTAGGGTAAAAATGTTTTTCTTTCAGCAGTTTATGGCATTCTACTCTCTCATGGCCTGTGAAATTTCCCCTGAAAAGTCTGCTGCCAGACTTATTAGAGCTCCAGTATATGATATTTGTTTGTTTTCTCTTGTTGTTTTTAGGATCCTTTCTTTATCCTCAACCTTTGGGAGTTTATTAAATGCCTTGAGACATGTTTCTTTGGGTTAAATCTGCTTTGTGTTCTATAATCTTCTTGTACTTGGCTCTTGATATCTTTCTTTAGATTTGGGAAATTCTCTGTTATTATCCCATTGGGTATACTTCCTACTCTATCTCTTTCTCTACTTCCGATTTAAGGCCAACAACCCTTAGATTTGCCCTTTTGAAGCGATTTTCTAGATCCTGTAGGTGTATTACATTGATTTCAATTCTTTTTGTTTTGTCTCCTCTGTGTATTTTTAAATAGACTGTCTTCAAGCTCACAAATTCTTTCTTCTGCTTGATCATTCTCCCACATTTTCTGTATGTAAATTGCATTTTTCAACACCAGAATTTCTACTGGATTGTTTTTAATTATTTTATTATCATTGTTAAATTTATCTGATAGGATTCTGAATTTCTTATCTATGTTACCTTGAACGTCTTTGAGTTTCCTTAAAACACCTATTTTGAATTCTCTGTCTGAAAGGTCATATATCTCTGTGTCTCCAGGATTGGTCCCTGGTGCCTTATTTAGTTTGTTTGGTGAGGTCATGTTTTCCCAAATGGTCTTGATGCTTATTGATGTTTGTCAGTGTCTGGGGATTGAAGAGTTAGGTATTTATTGTAGTCTTTATAGTCTGGGCTTGTTTGTACCTGCCCTTCTTAGGAAGGCTTCCCAAATATTCAAAAGGACTTGAGTGTTGTGATCTAAGCCATATCTGCATTAGGGGACACCCCAAGTCCAGTAATGTTGTGGTTCTTACAGACTCATAGAGGTACTGCCTTGGTAGTCTTGGATAAGATCTGGAAGAATTCTCTGGATTAACAAGTAGAGACTCTGATTCTCTTTCCTTACTTTCTTCCAATCAAAGGGAGCCTCTGGGGCTGGGGGTGGGGTGGCACAAGCACTTCTGTGGCCACCACCGCTGGAAATGCTTTGGGTTAGACCTAAAGCCAGCACAACACTGGGCCTTACCCAAGTCCCAGTGTAATTACTGCCTGGCTACCACTTCTGTTCACTCAAAACCCTAGAGCTCTATAATCAGCAGATGGCCAAGTCAGTCAGTCTTTTGTTCATCCCTTCAGGGCAGCAAGATTTGCCCAGGTCCCAAGTAGGTCCAGAGATGCTGTCTGGGATCTGACTGGAGTCAAAAACCTTAGAAGTCTACTTGGTGTTCTATTCTGCTTTGGCAGAGTTGGCCCTCAAACCAAAAAACACAGTCCTTCTCACTCTTCCCTTCCCTTTCTTCAAGCAGAAGAGCCTCACCCCTTGGCCACCACCACCACAGGCCCATAGCAAGTACTGCCAGGCTACCACTGATAGTCACTTAAGGCCCAGGGGCTCTTCAGTCAGCTTGTGGTGAATGCTGCCAGGCCTGGGACTCACCCTTCAGGGCAGTGGGCTCCCCTCTGGCTCAGGGCAGGTCTAGAAATAATGTCCAAGAGCCAAGGCCTGGAATCAGAGACTCCAAGATCCTGCTTGGCACTCTACCCAACTGTGGTCAAGCTGATTCCTAAGGTGCAAGGCAAAGTCCCCTTTAGTTTTCCCTCTGCTTTTCTCAAGCAGGAGTCTTACTGATATAGGAGTTAAGAGGAAACTACTTAGGCAGATAGTGAAGGTATGGGAGTCCTCAGTAAGGTTATCCTTTTTAATGAAGAGCAGCCCCCAAATCATTTTCTAATAAATGATTTACAGGCTACTGCCTGTAAAACCAAGCTGCAGACATAGACAAGCAAGCTCGAAGCTTGCAGGAGTGAATGCCAGCAGGAAAAAGCTACCTAGGACTTGACATGTTCAAAATGGTGACTCCATCTTCCCTTCCCTTTGCCAGTCACTTGTAGGAACAGACCAGATAGCCCATTTGCATAATAAGATTAGGATGGGATGACTAGCCTTTCCCTTGTGCTATGTAAACATCACACCTGGTCAAACCAATCTGTGAGCCCTACATAAATCAGACGCCACCTCCCCAAGCCTGCCTATAAAATCTGCTGCAGTCCACAGCTCTTCTCTTTTCAGATGCCTCTCTCCCAAAAGAGAGAGACCTGCTCTCCTCTCTCCTTTCTTCTCCCTATTAAGCTTTCTGCTCCCTAACACACTGTGTGTGTGTGTCCGTGTCGTTAATCTTCTCAGCACAAGATGACAAACCCTAGGTACTTACTCCAGACAATGATGCTACTTCATTACCATAGCCACCATAGTTGTGAATGTGCTGGGTCTCACCTGATGCCCACATGTCTCAGAATCTCACCAAGACCCATGGCGTGCTACCTGTGTATCACTGCTGGTTATTCAGGGCCAAATGGCTCTTTAGTCAGCAGGTGATGGATACTGCCAAGACTGGGTCCTTTCCTTCAAGGAGGTGGTTTCCCTTCTGGCACAGGGTGTATCTAGGAATGTTGTTCAGGAGCTAGGGCCTGGAATGGGGGCCTCACAACTCTGACCGGTGCCCTATCCTACTGTGACTGAGCTACTATACAAGATGAAAGACAAAAGTCCTCTCTACTCTTCCCTCTCCTCTCCTCAAGCAGAATGAAGGGGTTTCTTTTGGAGACTCATGCTGTGTTTCCTGGGGTTGGGGGAGGGGAGGTGCAAGCACTGCCTTAGCTGGCCTGGCCAGTGCCTTAGTAAGTCGAGTACCCCCAAAGTCCACTGGTTCAGAGCCCAGCTCAGAACTAGGGCTTGTAGTCTTTGTGGCCTAGATTGCCTTTCAATTTGGGGCCTGAGAGCACTTCAGCCCATGGTGGTGAGGCTTGTGGGAAGCCGGAACTCAAGTTTCAACTTCTGGGTTGGGCAATTCCACTATGGCTCAGGCTGGTCTGAATGCTCCCTCGGTGGGCGGGCATCAGCGAAGTTCAGCCCGGTTTTGCTTTCTGCTCTCACAGGGCAGCACGAAGTTCAATGCAAAGTCTCACAATCGCTGAGCTAACCCTCTGCCAAAGGGCACAGATTTCTCTGCATCATGGGGCCACTGTGGAAAAGAGCGTGTGAGGGAAGAGGCGGGACAGGTGGCTTCAGCATTTCAAGATGGCCTCCTACTCTATTCATTGCCTCTTTCAACAATATGAAATTAAAGCCAGGTATTGTGAATACTCACCTGATTTTTAATTCTTATGAAGGTGTTTTTGATGTAGATAGTTGTCAAATTTGGTGTTCCTGTAGGGGCGACTATCAGCGATGACTTCTATTCCACCATTTTACTCTGCCCCTTTCCACCATGACTTCTATATGCATTAGTAAACTAAGAATTTTGTGTGACTCACTTTATTGAGATATTTTTATTATAGGGGTGGTCTGGAACCAAACCCACAATATCTCCAAGATATGCCTGTATATCCAGTGTAGTCAAGCTTACTATCATTATACTGCCCTGATTCTTTTTCTCATGTATTTTTCCCTCTTAGAGTCTTTTGCTGATTACTTTTGCCACCCCTGTGCTGGGTCCAGTACTTAAACGTGGACCAGGTACTGTGTAGAATTGCTGTGATAAGGTTCGGGTATGCAAAAAGATTTCTAAAGTTTAGGTCATAAATAGGAATAATCTTTTAAAAAATGTCAGCAACATAATTTTTTGTTTTATATGAAATATAAAATCTTGCCCTTTGAGCCCTTTGGCTAGAGTCTTAGAAATAAGAAGTCACACCTGATACAGTGGAGACCTCATTTTCTGGCCCCCCATAATCCATTCACTTTTCTTTTGGTGATCACGTGTCCCAATCTCTTTGATGAACCACCCTTCTTCTCTGAGGACAGGTGGTTTGAGTGAGACTGACACCAGCCAAGAATTTGGAGGTGGAGCACATGATCCTGGCCTATATCAATCGGTTTGTATTTTATTTGTATTTTTCCAGTGATTGGCATTTTGCCTGGTATGTACAAGGAATTCAACATAGATGTGTTTTAGGTAGAGAGGAAGATGCATGTTCTGTACTAATAATATTCTGGTTAAAAAAGGAAAAAAATACATAAAGGAAAATAAATCAGCAAGATTAGCTTATTAAGAATGGATATAGGAAGTGTAATCACAAGACACTTTTACTTGTGCAATCATGAGTCCTGTTTATCTTACACTTGTTGACTTGGAGGCAAGTCTTTTTTAGTAAGCAACTCTGTCTTTCTTTCTCTTTTCATATCAGTGAGTCTAACCTTTTTTCTGCCTATTTTTCTACCAGTATGCCATTTCCTAACACTGAAACATCTCTCACTTTTCCTATGCTAAGCAGCATCTGTTCCTACCTTCTATGAGCCTCTGGCTCATACTTCGTTGTGCCTTCTCAAAGGTCGGCTGTGGGGCATACACTAGGAAAACGCTGCTCCATTTAACTGGACCCTTATAAGGAGTAAACTCAAGTATTTGTGTAGTTATGGCAGTCACAATTAGCAGATAAGTAAGTCATCAGTTGGCTCATATATTATTTAGGGCAGGTCTGAGTGCACGATTGAGAGTCTGTTCGGGTGAAACAAATGAACTATCATGTCGCTCTGCCTAAAATGTGAATTACTAACACCCAGTAAGTAAAATGAGTGACCTTGCAAATACTGATGCAGTTAGGAAAATGTGTTTCTCCTTCCTGTAGGATTAAATGAACTCTGAGAATAAAAATGTTGTCCTTTGGAAATTGAAATGTGTGTGTGTGTGTTCCCAGGTACACTCCAACAGCTATCCACTGACCATAATACAATTAAACAGATGACTTCAAGAGGAGCAAACTGGAATAGGCTTTTCACAATCAGAGTGTTCTGTGGGATATGAGGTGCCAAGCAACACCTTGGGTGTCGTGCTGGAGGTCTAGGGTACTATGTCAAGCAGACAACTTAGTCTTGGGGAAGTATTCTATGAGGATGGTGAGCCTGAAGTAAGACCAGCATCTGTGAGCTCGTGTTTGTATTCCCTAAGGGTGGTAACTCTCAGAGAAGAGGTTAGAGGAAGGAGGGCTTTCTAGAAAGTTCAAACCTGAGTTCAGAAAAGAAGCTCAAGAGCAGTGGATGCTCCTGAAGAGAATATCCTGACTGAAGAATCCCTAATTTCATGGGTATTTTTATATTAGACTTTGGGAATATTTAGAGATTTTTCTTTAATTTTCTGTCATGGACACTCTAAATCCCTTCAGATGACCAAACCCATTAGGAAACTCTGATATACTTCAACAGCGTTGTGCGATATTGCTATGGTGACTGAAGAAATGGAATAGAAAAGGGGAGGATGTCTTTGGGGAGGAGATACATTATTTTTGAAGGGATTGTGTCTTGGAATTTCAGGTAATACCAAAAACAGATTAAGGAGATGGCAGAGCTGAGAGAAGTCAGAGTGGTGTATCATGTGGTAGAGCAAGTAGAGGTGGACAATACAATTTGCGAGAGAGATATTTCAACGCCTTTTCACTCCTTTCCAATCTAGAGGTTGTTGATACTCAAAAGGGAGGTGGGAAGAGAGCAAGGTGAATTACGCATAGATGGAGAAAACTAATGAAGTAAAAAAAACCCTAATATTTCTTAATGCTAATAACTTTACATACATCATTATATTTAATCCTATACTCTGTAACATCATATCTTGATTTATTATTTGGTTGCATCTGGAAGACATGAAAAATGAAACAGGTAAATTGAATGGCTTGTCTCAAGTTCCACAATTAGAAAAAAATCTGAGCAAGGAGAGAAAAACCCAGGTCCATTTCATTCAAGTCCATATTCTTTTTTTAACATGTGTGAATATGATTATGGTTTAGATTACTAAGAGATTTATAAATTATATTTGTAATTATAATTATATTTTATTTTTTGAGTGTTATACAGTTATAAATCTTATATTTGTAATTATATTTTATATTTTTAAGAGTGTCTTACACAGTTATAAATCTTGCATAAGTAATAATGGGACTTGTTAGTCAGATATTTTGCAGAAATAGGTTAATATTTATACAACTTAAAAAATAAAGTAAATCAAAATTAATTTGATTTTCAAATTATTTACTCCCTCTACTGGTGACTTTTTGAAGTGATATAAGTGCAATAGATATGTAGAATGTGACCTCCCATAAGTATCTTTCTGCGCACGTGTGTGTGTGTGTGTGTGTGAGAGAGAGAGAGAGACATAGAAATATATATGACTTATAAAGATTTCTGGTGAAATGAATTAGGATGTAAAAATTCATCTTCCAGTGGGTAACTTGATGACCCAGAAACTTTTACAAAAGGTAAAAGTTTTCCTGTGGCTTACTATGTTCACAATATAAGAATAATGTGTTTCTTTGATCTGTGCTGAATATTCTTTAGCAAAATCATAAAGGCCTTTTGTGAATGTAATTCTGTTTCATGCTAATACAAACACATAGATACAAGTTTTATAATCTTCTCTTTCATATTTCAACCTATGAACTGGGAATATTAGTGTAAGTTGGCAAGATACTCTTTCCATTTCCAATTTTGTAAGCATTTTAAACACAAATTGTAGAGAGATCTTATTAACACTTGTAGACTTTGCTTTCAGCCATGACAGACAGACAAGGACGTAGAGAAGAGGGCTAAAGCAATAAATTCTTTTTTTTTTTTGCCTTTTGCAAACATTAATAATATAAAGTTATGTAGAGCATTTCAGTTTAGCACCCATGTGCTGAATGACAGAATGGTAGTAATCTGTGTAGAAACTGTGACTTTGACTTTCACCAGATTTTTCATTTTTCCTTAGAAAAGTTTCAATTCTATAGTGAATTCAATTGTGATGTCTTTTGGCTATTTTAGATTTTGGAAACAAGCAGAGATTAGAATTCTTCCCAGTGAATCATAGTAAATGTTATAACCAAATAACAAAGTAGGAAATACAAATAGTTGCTATGGATAATTCAGGAAGTAGTTTTGCAAGATTATTAAAAGCTTAGATTTGAGTCAGGTAAACATGATTTGAATCCTGGATGGCCATCCATTAACTATTTATTTTACTTTTGGCAAGTTAATTAATTATATAGGTTTTAAGATGTTGAAATAATCTGATATATCTAAGTCCAGACTAGTAATTGGTGGACAGTAGTGCTCAATTACTATTCTCAATTGTTACTAAAGAGAAATATAAATTTCATTAGTAAAGTAAATAAAGTTGAATAAAAATAACCATGATGTATATGATTTCACAAATTACAAAGATTTTATTTTTAAATAATGATGCTGGCAAGGGTGTAATAGATAGGTATCCCTACATATGAGGTATATGGTTCTTCTAAAAAGCAACATAAGAAAGAAAAATATCTTTTTCTTTGGTCTAACTATTATACTTGTAGTAATCTTTAAAAGATTAAAACCCGAGGCAGCCAAATATTTATAAAAGAGGATATTTGCAAAATGATTTACATTACAGAAATGTTGGCCAGGTGCAGTGGCTCACACCTATAATCCCAGCACTTTGGGAGGCCGAAGTGGGTAGATCACGAGGTCAGGAGATCGAGACCATCCTGGCTAACATGGTGAAACCCCCATCTCTACTGAAAATGCAAAAAATTAGCCGGGTGTGGTGGCGGGCACCTGTAGTCCCAGCTACTCAGGAGGCTGAGGCAGGAGAATGGTGTGAACCCAGAAGGCAGAGCTTTCAGTGAGCCGGGAGCCTGCCACTGCACTCCAGCCTGGGTGACAGAGTGAGACTTCGTCTCAACAACAACAACAACAAAAAAAAATGTTGGACACAGCCTAAATATCTAATAAGAGAAGCATGTTAAATAAAATGTTGGTATAACAGTAAAATGAGATAGTACACCGACATTACAATGATATTTGTGAAGATACTTTTAATGTGGTAGTTATAAGTGCATAGATACTTTTAAGGTGGTAGTTATAAGTGCGTTAAATAGTACTTGGTCTGTGTGGACCAGATGGGTTGGAACATGTATCCCAAGTCTAAGCCTATCAGAAAAAAATGTTCCCTTGTCTTAATGATTGTTTTAGGGGCGTGCACCAGATCTAAACAGCTCTCATTAGAGTGTACCGTTGATATTTTTCTAGAAATATTGGAACAAATATTTTCTTTTATAAGAGCTTTGGAAAACAATATCTCTCTTTGAATACAGTGGTAAGAGGGTGTAAAGTCTGGAACTGATGCTAGTGGTTTGAGTTCCATACTATAAGGGAAGCTAATATGAGGAAAAGCCAAGTAAAGAAAGTAAATCTGAGAGAAGTGAAAGTAAATAAAACCAGAGCCCAGACGAACTTTTGGTGTGTGCTTGAATCTACTTCTCCTGCTGGATTTTTCAGTTCTATGGCCAATAACATCCTGGATTTTTTTCAGCCAGTTTGAATTGGGTTTACTGACCCTTGAAATATAATAAATTCTAAATGATATACACATGCTATAATACTAAGTCAGGAAGAAATGTGACTCGAAATGATAATATGCAATGTGTTCTCAATTGTGGAAAATGCATATTCACAGAAAACTCTAAAAATGTATAAAAATATTCCTGCTTAATGACCATTATTCATTTTTTATTTTTTTACCCATTTTTCAAGTTTCACATTGGGTACCCATTACTTTCATTATCTAAAATATAATATTTATTTTTTCAATCCATATCTTAGGAGGCAAACTGGGCAAGTCATTTGGAATAATACATTAAGATTTGTTTTCAGCTAAATTTGTTTTCAGTAAAATGCTCCTCTTGAAATAGCAAAAAAAAAAAACCTTTTGTAATTCATAAAAATCTTGGGGAATATTTATCTCAGTGAGTTAATCTAGCCTGTCTTCCATGCAAACCAGGAATAGGGAAGTTGTTCAGTTGCAGAATGAAATTGATAAATTATCTGTGGTATAATAAGGTACTCTTCAATTTCTACATCTTTATGGAGGATTACATGCAGCTAAGACAGAAACTTGTTCCCTGCCCCTGGAAAAGATGGGCATTGTCTCTTTCCTGGGGTTACTCAGCTTTAAAAAGTTAATTTTAATTGAAATTTTCACATGGTTTTAATAACAGGAAAATAGCCACTATTATAAATTAATAATAGTGATAATGTCACTATCATCAACTGTTTTTAGATTCAGTAATGGTTCCTTTGTACAGTAAAATGCAATAGGCTGATTTCTGATTAATGCACGGTTATCAAACTCAAATATTATTTTAAAAGTGAGCAACAGTAACAATTCTTCAAAATAAAATTATAATAAAGTGTGTTGCCACAATGTCAAAATCCCACTGCCATAAACACCCACTATTTATCCAAGTGTTTCTGTGGCTTTGGCTGTTACATTAATTTCAGTATTGGTAGGCACTATAGAATTGTTCTCTTATCAAAGCAATGAGTGAAAAAGTACAATTATACATTCTCCAAGTCCTTATTTTTGGAGGATGCCACTTTTCTATTAGGTTTGGGAGTGATATACCAAAGTGATAGTATTTGAAATATTTTTCTTACTTCTATGGCAGTATAATATATACATAGATAATCAGAAAATCTGCCTCATCACAAATATAATGTTTTATATGATGATTTGCAGAACAAAACTCCACTTTTCTTGAAGTTATATGCCCTATGTTTGAAGGGTTCCATCAGACAGAACACTTTATTTGATTAGACCTTGAATGATTTACACATTTACACAGGATTAGTGAGACAGACATGCTCCTTTGAAATTGTGCACTCAGACATAGCTGGGCTCATCAGCCTGTGCATTCCAACTGGCCAAGTCCTGCGAGTCCTCACTCTAAGCCCATTCCTGGTTCTGAATCAAAGGTTAATATTTGGAGTAGCTTATCAATATGTATAATCAATAATGCTATTATGACACATCAGCTATTACACATTCTGGTATCCTTCAAAACTTTTCTACAGAAAAACTAAATTCAAAATACTGAAAAACAAATAACAAAACAACATTAAAAAATAAAGGTTATTGCTATTTTGAAACAATAGCAATAAATTTTTATTAAGTTCTTATTTATCTGTATATGATAGGAATTGTTTTTATGTCTATACCTTTCCCTTAGATTTTAAGAGATTTCATTTTAAAGAATTTCGTATTGAAAAATAGCCTTAAAGAAAGACGCTCAGTTGATTACAAAAGCATATAACCAAAAGTCACTAAAGAAAATGCCAAAGCAGCCTGCTCAAGTAAGTATAGTCCCTCAGTCTGTAAGGAGTGTGTGAAGAGTGATTTAAGTCTGCTTTCTCGATGTGAGATAATGAGATGGAAAATGTGAATGGTCTGCCAATAGACTGCTCAGGCACACATGGAAGGGGGTCCTAGGCCTTCTAAAGTCTAGTTCAAGCTCCCAAACACGGAAACCACAAAGAGTTAATGATAATTGAGATCATATGCTTCTTATCAAAGCTTCCTTAAAAAAAAAAAAGCAGCTTAAGGGAAAATTCGTAAATATGTGTCTTAACCACAGTCTACCAATCCCCTTCCGCATTGGAGCCTTTAGCTAATTTGTTGACTTAATTACCCAAGGCACAGGAAGGTTAAACAGAGTGATAATCTGATTTTCTCTGATTGCTGATCACTGCAGAAAGTGGTCCGTGGGACGCAAAAATAAACCTAGAACCTTGGGCTATGTAAAATGGAGAAGTGAGGCAATTATCCAGATAATTCAGGCAAAGTCGACTGTTTACAGTAATCAAATTATCTGGATAAGAACATAACCTACTCTCTGTCTACAGGAACAATGGCTTTAATCATATCATCTGGTCTGATTAAATAAGTTATTCTTTCTATCTGTATTTAGTGTGAATTATTGCAATTTAATAGTCAAATTCATACATAAAAACCTATTATAATACCCTATAAAAATATCATCCCAAATGGTGGGGATATTAATAATATTTTGTCCAAGTAAAGAATGAGTGCTTCTCTTTAAATAATTAGAAAACATGAGACCACAGAAAGAAAAAAAAATGTGGGAAAAACAAATTTACTGTGGTGAGATTAATGCAAAGGCCTGTATGAAAAGTGAGGTAAGAAAAGTTGAAATTATCATGGTAAATGGAAGTTTGTTCCATACCACATCACTAGAAAATTTATATTCTGAAGCTCTCTGATTGTCAAGAGGCACCAAAATAAAATCTTTCAATAGACGATTCAGTTAACTCATTTTCTTCTCACTTTTAATACTTCATTGTTTTAGACATTTTAGAAAATACAGAAAATTATAAAGAAAACCAAAATCACAGTCCAGAGAACACCACTCTTAATGTTAATTGCATCTGTTTTTCTGGACTTTTAAATAATTTTATATGATGGTATTTGAGCTTCTGGATCAAATCAGGAATAATTTTTCAATTATGTCCATCAGTTTTGAAAATGGAATTGTAATATATATGCTGTTTTGAAGATGCAGTTTCCATTGGACAATATCTCAGTGTCTTCTTATATCAGTAAATATGTAGACATGGCATCGTTTTTAATATACTTATCTGAATATGACACAGACATAAGCCCTACTTTTGGGCATTTAGGTTATTTCTGATTTTATTATAAACAGCTAAGTGTTGGATATTCTCACACATGCATGTTTACATACTCACCTGATTTAATTTTTTCCTAGCTTAGATTTCTAGAAATGGTATTACTAAGTCAAAGAAAATGAACCTCTTATGGCCTTTAGTATATATTGGTCAACTGAATGCTATACATTTTTTATAAGTTTTTTTTTTTTTTTTTTTTTTTTGAGATGGAGTCTCGCTCTGTCACCCAGGCTGGAGTGCAGTGGCGGGATCTCGGTTCACTGAAAGCTCCGCCTCCCGGGTTCACGCCATTTTCCTGCCTCAGCCTCCTGAATAGCTGGAACTACAGGCACTCGCCACCACGCCCGGCTAATTTTTTGTAT
This sequence comes from Gorilla gorilla gorilla, assembly GCF_029281585.2. Taxonomy (NCBI): domain Eukaryota; kingdom Metazoa; phylum Chordata; class Mammalia; order Primates; family Hominidae; genus Gorilla; species Gorilla gorilla. Next base: position 63,067,263 of record NC_073232.2, on the reverse strand, counting down.
TTTTCAGTAGAGACGGGGTTTCACCGTGTTAGCCAGGATGGTCTCAATTTCCTGACCTCGTGATCCGCCCGCCTTGGCCTCCCAAAGTGCTGAGATTACAGGCATGATCCACCGCACCCAGCACATTTTACAACTTTTAAGTGTCACAAGCTGGGTACAAGAGCTTGTACCTGGTTCCTCACAGCATGTCATCACTAAATAACATCTTAATTTAAAATCAATTAACATCTTATTTTAAAATTTAAAAATATTTTTGGTTCAGCAATTTGATATGTAAAAAAGGCAAATTTCTTGCTCTTCTTCTTTGCATTTTATGTAAAATGAATATATTTTCATAATTTATTTTCCATTTGTTTTTTATAGTTTTTCTTTTATGAGTCACCTATTTGGATATTTGAATTTTTTATCTTTTGGGATAGTTTTTCATGTTTTAAAAAATAATTTTACCTTCATGTTCTTTTCAATTTCTAAGAGTTCATTTTCATAGTAAGAATATAAAACCTCTGTCTATGGCGATCTTGCAATAATTTTCTTAGTTTTTCAGTTGCCTTATTATATTTTAATTTTTTTTTAGTTTAGAAGCTTCTCAAATTTATGTAATTAAACTTACAATCTTTTTCTCTATTGTTTCTTCCTTTTAATCATTGCCTATAAAGTCTTTCATTTCCAGAATAAGCTATGTATATACCCATGTGTTTTTTAAGTGCCAGCACATTTTATTATTATTTTAAAATTTAGATCTTTAATCCTTTTGGAAGAAAATTTCATCACCAATAAAATAAATTTATAGTTTATTTTAATAAAATAAAATATTAGGGCATTTGACTTTATTAGTTGTGATTATCCTATCCTGGTTCTTCAAAAGTTGGTGATATGATACATTAAGATTGGCACCCGGGCCGGGCGCGGTGGCTTAAGCCTGTAATCCCAGCACTTTAGGAGGCCTAAGCTGGCGGATCACGAGGTAGAAGATCGAGACCGTCCTGGCTAACACGGTGAAACCCCGTCTCTACTAAAATACAAAAAATTAGCTGGGAGTGGTGGCTGGCGCCTGTAGTCCCAGCTACTCGCGAGGCTGAGGCAGGAGAATGGCGTGAACCCGGGAGGCGGAGCTTACAGTGAGCGGAGATCGCGCCACTGCACTCCAGCCTGGGCGACAGAGCAAGACTACGTCTCAAAAAAAAAAAAAAAAAAAAAGATTGGCACCCGAGGCACACAGGCTACCTAAAGTGACATTGAAACTGCTCTGGGGATCTCAAAAGTGCTTAACTCAAAGACTGCTATTCAGAAAACCTAGGATAAAAATAAAATCATAAGTGAGTTCAGAAAAGAAAAACCAAGCTGTGTGCAAAAAAATAGCAAATGAAATCACATTCTTTGATTAATATGGTATTTTGGAAGACATAAGGAAGAAAGCATTTTAGGTTCTGAAATAAAGTAATGTAACCTAGACCCTTCATCCAGCATTCAAGTGAGCACAGAATGAGAATTTTTTTACTTACAAGGAGGAATTCAGTAATTTTACATTTCAGAAGGATTTTTCTTGAGAAGTTAACTTGAAATATTTCTGCAAAATAAAAGCATATGAAGTGGAATTCATTTGATTCAAGAGTCAAAGTTTTCAAACCAGGAAAGCAGTCATGGGACAGTCCATCATAACCGCTGTGCAGCAAGGTGAGGGCACCCAATCAACAGGAGCAGGGAGAGAGGATTTGGGAGAGATCTATAAGAAAAAAATAAAAAGGTGTGCGAAAGGATTTATAGCATCAATAATAGGATAGAGAATCGGAGAATAAGCAGTGAATGATAAAGGAAATACTTCAAGAAACTAAATGAAGGACATTAGAAACTTTAAGAGCAATAACTAGTTCTTTCAAACAAGAAAGGAACTCAAATGAAGCATAATTTTGAGCCACTGATGAGGCATAGAAAGGGAAAAGTTCATTTGACACTCATGCTAGGAACAGTCTCCGTTGATTTGCCCAAGAGTTGAGGCAATAAAACTCTAAACATGAAAATATAATTCTAGCATATCACTTGACCTAACCCTATCATCTTATTTTCATAGTAACAATTATATAAATCCTGCAATTGATCTCCAACTTTTACAGCCTGCTGATAAGAATATGTATCAAGACTTTATGTAGTTGTCAGACAGAATGAAATTATTCACAATTTTGATAATGTACAACTAAAAATGTAGTTGACAGAAACATGGGAAATAGAGAAAAGGCAGAGAAATACTGGGGCCCCATTTTACAAAGTAGGAATGAAAAAGTACTGTGAAAAATTAATAGCGTAAGAATCAGAGCTATAAGTATGTATATTAAAGCTTATAAAGGTAACCAGTATAAGAACTAACAAATAATTTGTAAATTCTGATATGTGTAAATAGATGGGGAATGGGGTACAGTAGGTGAGTGAAATCCTTATTTTCCATGTTGGAGAACTAATAGGTATTGTCTAAATTAGATAAAACAGTAAATAGAAGTTCAAATACATATAGTTATGAAAGTAAGCATCATAAAAATTATAGAATGCATGCTATGGGCAAAGGGCATAACTTGCATTTCACTAACTTTTCTGTAGTATTTGACTTGTTATCAAGTATCGGCAGTGCTTTGATAAAATTCAAACCTAAAAATAAGAAATGAAAAAAATGCCTAAGAAAATTGTAATCACAATAAGTATGTCATCACACGTGCTAAAACTTTTCTGGATGAAAGATACAAACTGGCCATGCCAATAAAATGTGAATAGAACTTAACCGAGGAGTTTGGCAGAGGAATGGCTGGGTTATCTGTAGCAGATAGTTTCTCTGCATTTAGCTGAAAGCATGGTTGTCCAGAATTAAGGCTATTTCTCAGTCTCTCTTAACAGCTGGCATGGTCATGTAACTAAGTTCTGGGTAATGATATGTTGAGTGGGAGTGGGGTGTGCAGTATTCTGATTGAGCCTGTGGAGGGAAGCATGTGCTCTTCACTTCCTGTTTCCTCCCTTCTAGCTGCCTGGAACATAAACTTATAATGAATTTAAATTAGGAAAAATCAAGATTAGACAAACTTCCTTGCTCTAGTTCATCAGCAATGAATAATAGAACTTAAACATAGGTATTTTGACACAAATTATCCACTAAGCATATAATTCAAAATATTCGATTGAATTCCTTACTCCCACAATAATTTAGCATTCTAAAACATTAATTTGCTGAAGAGAAATTGGCTTTTGGATGAGTTAGGGCATTTACTAAAAGGTTCCTTTATTACTGAAGAGTGGTTAGTAGACTGAAACACTCAGATAATTTGAAATTATTAATTTTATGAGACGATCTTTAAAAATACTTTTTGAAAATCAAATTATGCTTTCAGATTTTTCAGGTCAAAATTTGTATTGTAATTTTATTATAATTGTGTTAGAATTAAACACACATCCAAGACAATCTTGAAAGACAGACACAGTTGGAAGAATCACACTCCCTCATTATGAAACTTCCTACAAAATTATAGAATTCAAGACCATATAATACTGGTAAAAGGATAAACATATAATCCAATGGAATGTAATTGAAAGCCCAGAGATAAATCCATACATGATAAGTTAATTTTCAGCCGGGTGCCAAGACCATTAAATGGGAAAAGAACAGTCTTTTCTTCTAGGGATTTTATGGTTTTAGGACTACCATTTAAGTCTTTAATCCATCTTGAATTAATTTTTGTATAAGGTGTAAGGAAGGGATCCAGTTTCAGCTTTCTACATATGGCTAGCCAGTTTTCCCAGCACCATTTGTTAAATAGGGAATCCTTTCCCCATTTCTTGTTTTTGTCAGGTTTGTCAAAGATCAGATAGTTGTAGATGTGTGGTATTATTTCTGAGGGCTCTGTTCTGTTCCATTGGTCTATATCTCTGTGTTGGTACCAGTACCATGCTGTTTTGGTTACTGTAACCTCGGCCTCGTAGTATAGTTTGAAGTCAGGTAGCATGATGCCTCCAGCTTTGTTCTTTTGGTTTAGGATTGACTTGGCAATGCGGGCTCTTTTTTGGTTCCATATGAACTTTAAAGTAGTTTTTTCCAATTCTGTGAAGAAAGTCATTGGTAGCTTGATGGGGATGGCATTGAATCTATAAATTACCTTGGGCAGTATGGCCATTTTCACAATACTGATTCTTCCTATCCAAGAGCATGGAATGTTCTTCCATTTGTTTGTATCCTCTTTTATTTCATTGAGCAGTGGTTTGTAGTTCTCCTTGAAGAGATCCTTCACATCCCTTGTAAGTTGGATTCCTAGGTATTTTATTCTCTTTGAAGCAATTGTGAATGGGAGTTCACTCATGATTTGGCTCTCTGTTTGTCTGTTATTGGTGTATAAGAATGCTTGTGATTTTTGCACATTGATTTTGTATCCTGAGACTTTGCTGAAGTTGCTTGTCAGCTTAAGGAGATTTTGGGCTGAGACAATGGGGTTTTCTAGATATACAATCATGTCATCTGCAAACAGGGACAATTTGACTTCCTCTTTTCCTAATTGAATACCCTTTATTTCTTTCTCCTGCCTGATTGCCCTGGCCAGAACTTCCAACACTATGTTGAATAGGAGTGGTGAGAGAGGGCATCCCTGTCTTGTGCCAGTTTTCAAAGGGAATGCTTCCAGTTTTTGCCCATTCACTATGATATTCGCTATGGGTCTGTCATAAATAGCTCTTATTAATTTGAGATACATCCCATCAATACCTAATTTATTGAGAGTTTTTAGCATGAAGGGCTGTTGAATTTTGTCAAAGGCAATACCATTCAGGACATAGGCATGGGCAAGGACTTCATGTCTAAAACACCAAAAGCAATGGCAACAAAAGCCAAAATTGACAAATGGGATCTAATTAAACGGAAGAGCTTCTGTACAGCAAAAGAAACTACCATCAGACTGAACAGGCAACCTACAGAATGGGAGAAAATTTTTGCATTCTACTCATCTGACAAAGGGCTAATATCCAGAATCTACAAAGAACTCAAACAAATTTACAAGAAAAAAACAACCCCATCAAAAAGTGGGTGAAGGATATGAACAGACACTTCTCAAAAGAAGACATTTATGCAGCCAACAGACACAAGAAAAAATGCTCATCATCACTGGCCATCAGAGAAATGCAAGTCAAAACCACAATGAGATATCATGTCACACCAGTTAGAATGGCGTGGACATTAAAAAGTCAGGAAACAACAGGTGCTGGAGAGGATGTGGAAAAATAGGAACACTTTTACACTGTTGGTGGGACTGTAAACTAGTTCAACCATTGTGTAAGACAGTGTGGTGATTGCTCAGGGATCTAGAACTAGAAATACCATTTGACCCAGCCGTCCCATTACTGGGTATATACCCAAAGGACTATAAATCATGCTGCTATAAAGACACATGCACACGTATGTTTATTGTGGCACTACTCACAATAGCAAAGACTTGGAACCAACCCAAATGTCCAACAATGATAGACTGGATTAAGAAAATGTGGCACATATACACCATGGAATACTATGCAGCCATAAAAAATAATGAGTTCTTGTCCTTTGTAGGGACATGGATGAAACTGGAAATCATCATTCTCAGTAAACTACCGCAAGGACAAAAAACCAAACACCGCATGTTCTCACTCATAGGTGGGAATTGAACAATGAGAACACATGGACACAGGAAGGGGAACATCACACTCTGGGGCCTGTTGTGTGGTGGGGGTAGGGGGGGAGGGATAGCATTAGGAGATATACCTAATGTAAATGACGAGTTAATGAGTGCAGCACACCAACATGGCACATGTATACATATGTAACAAACCTGCACATTGTGCACATGTACCCTAGAACTTAAAGTATAATAAAAAATATATAAAAGAAAGAATAGTCTTTTCAACAAATAGCTGTAGGGCAAGTAGATATTCTTATGCAAAAGAATTAAGTAGGACTCTTACCTCACATCATAAAAAATTAACTCAAAATGGAATAAAGACTGAAATCTAAGAGTTAAAGCTACAAAACTCTTAGAAGAAAACATACGGGTAAATTTTGATACCTAGGATTATGCAGTGGTTTCCTAAATGCCATACCAAAAGCACAGGATACAAAAGAAAAAAAAATAGATAAACTGGACAATAACACTAACAAAAAAGGAAAAAGACAACCCAAAGAATGGGAGAGGATATTTGCAAGTCATTTATCTGATAATTGTCTGCTATTCAGAATACACAAAGAACGGTTACAACTTAATAACGAAAAGACAATAACCTAACTTTAAATAGGGAAAGGACTTCAGTAGGCATTTTTTCCAAAGATGTGTAAATGACCAACGAATACACGAAAATATGCTCAACATCATTAGTCATTAGGGAAATGCAGATAAAAACCGAACACCACATGTTCTCACTCATAAGTAGAAGTTAAACATTGAGAACACATGGACACAGGGAGGGGAACATCACACACTGGGACCTGCTGGGCGTTGGGGAGCTAGGGGACGGATAGCATTAGGAGAAGTACCTAATGTAGATGAGGGGTTGATGGGTGCAGCAAACCACCATGGCATGTATATACTTAAGTAACAAAACTGCACGTTCTGCACATGTACCCCAGAACTTAAAGTATAAAAAAAACCTTGAAATAATTATTCGTAACTAGTGGGTTGGTTACAATATAAAAGATAGACATTAAAAAGTGTTGTTGAAGATGCAGAGAATTTGAAGCCCTCATAAATTACTGATGAGAATGTAAAATGGTGCAACCACTTTCCTCAAAAAGTTAAATATAGAGTCACCATATGACCCAGCAATTCTACCCCTAGGCATATACAAAAGAGAACTGAAAATATATGTCCACACAAAAACTTATACATAAATGTTCATAGCAGCATTATTCAAAATAGCTAAAAAGTGAAAACAACCGTCTACCAGTGAAGAGTGGATACACAAAATGCAGTGTATCCAAACAATGAAATACTACTGAAACTTTAAAAAGAATGAAGTACTGATACAAGTTACAACATGAATAAACCTTGAAAACATTATGCCAAGTGAAAGACATCAGTCACCAAAGGCCTCATATCACTGGAGTCTATTTATACAAAATGTTTAGAATAGGCAAATTCTGAGACAGAAAGTGGAGAAAATATTACCACAGGTTGATGAGGATTGAATGGGGAGTGACTGCTAATGGGTATGGAGTGTGACATCGAGGAGATGAAAATGGCTTGGAATTAGAGAGTGGTAATGGCTATACAGTTTTGTGAATATACTGAAAACAACTGAATGGTGTTGTGAAAAGTATTATGATATTTGAATTACTTTTTTTAAAAGCATACAGTAAGCACATATCGTATCAGGAAAGAATATCAGAAAAGAATAGGCCTCTATTGCTTTGGTGGTCATTGTAGTCTTCCAAGCATCATGAAGAAATAATTAAAACAGATGCAGGTAAATCAAAGACTTGCACTTAATTTTATCCAATTTAAAATCTTTTTTAGTAATTTTTTTTCCTGTTGCCATATATGTTACTCTTTCTTTCAAAACTGTGGTACTTAAAAAAAAATTCTTGTGTGCAATTTGAGAATGAAAGGCTCCTATTAGCTTTAACTGCCAGTGGTGTAGACCTGCTGGCACCATTAACAAAAGGGGAGTATTCTGACACTCGGGAAAGATGCTCTTATTTCCCTGGTCCACAAAGAGCCAAAGGCAAGCCCTATTATTAGAGCCAGTGAGGCCAGATTCACCATATGATTAATCACCCAAGTAGAGGCAAAAATTCAGGTTGGATTGCACCTAGTGTGTGGGTCAGAGAGCTTTTCCTGAGCCTGTTAAGGGTTTCAGGCTTGTAATTTCCTCCTTCTACAATAAACTCTCTTCTACCATGCTGTAAAAAAAAAAAAAAAAAAAAGTTTGAGTGATGAATCCTCCTGGAAGCAAAGTGGTTGCCAAAATATCAGACCAGGGAAATGACAAGAGGACTTGATTTTATTCTTTAGCTACACACCATGCTTCAAATACCTCAAGCAGGATTTAAAAAGACATCTCTAAATTTCAGTCTCATCATTTTCAGTTTTTGCCATTACAACTCTTCTCTCTCTCTCTCTCTCTCTCTGTGTATATACATGTATATATACACATACATATGTACATTATACATGCACACAAACAGATTGAGAGAGGGAGGAGAGAGAGAGAAAAGTAATGTGGTATTGCATGGCAAGGTCATAGTTTAAAAATATCTTGCCTTTTCCCAAAGTCTTTAAAAATATCTGCAATCAACTAAGCAACCAATTACTGTACATCCCAAATGCATGTTTTCACAGCTATTTTTAGGGGCAAGATTCAGTCACGACACATCCTGTTCACTCAAAACAACAGACAGCCGTAGAGGGCAGCTAATGAGTAGGTAGCCAAATGACAATGTCTCCTTACTTTTGACTTTGCTTCCAAGGCCCGAGTGGCTGCCTGACCGTCTCCACTCTGGCGTCAAACAGTCCCCCTGCAGTATGCAGACAATTTAAATTATTACAAGGCAATGTTGCAAGTATGAGCCCTGGCACAAAATAAAGTAATTACATTCAATTAGCAGTCCCCAAAGTGATGGTCCAATACTAAGAGCTTTAGATGTTGCCTTTTGTTGACTTACAGAAGCCAGGTAATGAGTGAAACTTCAAAGTGTAAGAGACTAAATTACTGCTTAATTAGTGGAAACTAGATCAGAAAACATGGCAAAAAAGAAAAAAAGAACACATACCCACAATTTTCTTTTGTTGTAGGAATTCAGATAATATGCTCCATTTCCCAAATAACAACAACTGAATACCTCAATACAGGAATGTTCTGAGGAAAAACCCAAGGGAATGACGTTATTGGAAGTGTTTTCTGGGAAAAACATTGAAGTTGATGCCATATCTGCACCCCTAGTGACATGTCTTCTCCTTTTAACGAAAATCAGTGTTTCTTGTTTGATGTTAAAAAGTAAAGTTAAATAGAATTATATTAGATATTTCCTAAATCCCACTACCGGTCCCATCAGTATCTTTTTGCATAGTACACTGATAAGTTTGCTTCTTGGAAGAATAATCCTGAACTCAAATATGGCCAGACAAATTCTGAAAAATGAAGAAATATAGGGGAAGCTACCTTTGCTGATAATTAAAACATAATTTATGTTTTTTAAGTATATGTATTTATATATATATATATAAAATTTACTACACAAAAAAAGTGACATTGTCTCTCTGTGAAAAAAAGATGGTTAGTCAATAAGTGGGTTGAGGCAAATGGTTAAATTTGTAATCACTTATTATACCAAAATATATTTCAGATGGATCAGAGATTTAAATAAGAAAAATAAAACTAGCACTTAAACGTGTAAAGAGAAATCTAAGAATTAACCATTCTAAGAATTATACCAAATCCTGACCACAAAAAATAGATAATTTTTATTTATTGTAATATTGAAATTATCTATATTAAAATTTAAAATTATCTATAAGAAAAATAATAATAAAAATAAATAACAAACAACATGTATTTACCATAAATACTACACACAGAGGGCTAGTGTCTTTAATGCATAAAGACCAGCAACACATTTACAACGAATTTAGTAACAAATAACCAATAGAAAATATAAAAAATATCAATAGAAAATAAAATGAGCAAAGGTTAGAAACAGCAGGAACAACAACAAAAAAATGCCTTAAACATGAGATGAATCTCAACCTCACCTACAATCAATCAATGCCAAAAGTAATATACCATTTTTGATTTATCAGATTTGCAAATTTCAAAGTTCAAAACATTTTGTGCCTGCGAGTCTAGGGATGCAGACAACTCATACACAATTAGTGAAATGGGTTCAACCTCTATACAAGGCAATTTTGCAATACTATCAAAATGTAAAATTTATAAACCATTTGACTTCTAGAATCTTCCTACATATACAAAGGACATGTACAAAGGTATTCATTGCAGCTTATTTATAATAGCAAAAGAAAAACAATATAGATGTCTAATAAAAAATGACTAGTCGAGTACATGAAGCTGGTCAAAAAGAACAATATACTCTATACGTACTGAATTGTAATTATATGATGTTAAGAAAAAGCATGATGCTTTCAGTAGCATAGGAGACTATCATTTGTAATAAAAGCAGTAATACACATATACTGTCGTCCATCTCTGGAAAAGTATCTAGTAAAAGTCTTGGGAAAAAGAGATGGGTAGGAGAGAAACTTTAGACTACATTTTTCATATTATACCAAGTGTATGTATTTTATATTCACATAAACACATTAATTGAAATGCCCAAGGGAACATTTTAATATAATGTTCTTTTCCAAAGTCTTGGGTCTGCTTTAATGAATTGAATTATAATTTGATAGCTCCAAAATTTATAGGTATGAAACTCAGAGTAGTCCTCAAATTCTATGTGCAATAAATGAATTTTCTGACTGGATGAAATGCTTATATCCTCTGGTTAGAAGACAAATATTAAAAGAAATTGATGAATTATTTATTTTAATCATAACTTCCATCTTCATCTTCTTCTGTCTGCCTTCTCCATCCTTTATTCCATATTCAAGTTGCAAAAAAGAGAAAGCTAGACAAAAACTTAAAACTGTCTTTATAAATTGAACATTGGTATAAAACGAGGACACAGTAATTTTTTACACGGGTAATAATAGAAAAATAATCTGATGATTGATTCATAACCTCCTTTTACTCATTTATGAATAGTTATATAAATCTTTAACACCAGAGCCTTAAAATAAATTACTCATTTCATTCCCTAAATGAGACACTATTAGGCTTATGTCTTCTTACATGCCCCATAAGGTAATAAAGAAAAATGGTTTTCAAGAGTTTAATCTTCTACATCCTATCTTAATTTGTGAAATCACTTTTCAAGTTACTGATAAAAATATCTATTGTCATTTAAATAAAATATATGTATCTGATTGATTACTTCATATTTTATATAGCTACTGATTGTGTGTAACGTGTAAAATCTGTATCTTCATCCTGCCAAGGTGGGGAAAGATTTCCCCAATGGAAAGACTGTATCTTCATTTAATTCTCATCCACTTTCTGTTCCAGAAACATTTGGGCAAATTGAGTAGTTAGGTAATGACCAAAATAGGTCAATTAAATTCCAAACCTCTCTCTTTCCCTAACTTTACCATGAGGAGGAAGAAGTACACAAATTCAGATCATTGCTTCTTCTAAGTATGTCTTGAGGTTTTTATTTACATGAGTGCTTTTCCAGCTACAGTGTTTCCTAATTACTTTTAAGAACAATAATCCTCACATACCCTTTGATCAAGCAGTCCCAGATTTAAGAATCTATCCTATCATAATAAAAGCAACAGACAAAGAATATGAGCTATAAAAATAATCATTTCTACACTATTGATAATGACAAACCCTGAAAACAACCTGTATGCCCAAGAACAGGAGAAAAGTGATGATATATTTATATGATAAAATATTATGGAACTATTAAAAAGCAGTGAGATATATGTTATTACATACATGTGTAATAACTTCACTCTCATAAAAACAAACTTCAACCAAAAACCCAAAAACCTATTGTGTGAAATATGTATGTAAGAGAATGTACTTGTTGTATGACCAAGGAGAAAGGTGGAAGAATACACATCAAGCTCTTATCACGTATCACTTGAGGTGACGGAGTATATCAGTTAGGTTGCCTTTAGCTGCAGATACTAGAGATCCAAATTCAAATTGATTTCAAAAGTAAGGAAATAAATTGGAATAGAAATCTGTTGCAGTAATCCAGCTAGAGAATGATTTCAGGCTAAGTGTCTCCCTGGCTGTGTTCTCCCTTGGCTATTTCCTTAGCATTGCTTTTTTTCTTCTTTTTTCATACTGGAAAAATATCCAATGCAATCAATCCTTTGTTTTATATCTATATTTCTAAGGCAACTGTCTAATTTATCACTTACCTGGAAAATTCTGGAGAGTGAAAGGTAATGTAATTAATACTTACTGTAGGACAGTGGGCATAAACTGGAACTGTCCTAGGCAAACGAAAATCTGTGGCTGTCTTTCACATGTCACAACACCCAAGGGAAAAGAGAGATGGCCTCTTCCACAGGTTTTACCTTAAGAGAGAAACTAATTTCTCAGAAGCCCCATGTTTTCTTTAAGATTCACTGGCCTGAATTGAGTAATTTCGCTATTCATGATCCAAGCCCTATGGCTGGGGGATTGCCTAACACTGACTGTGTTTTAGACTAGCCCCTCATTCATTGGATAGAAGGATGAGTAATTTTGAACCAGTAATTTTCAGAGCGTGGCCAGGGGACCTCTGGGGATCCCTGGGACCCATTCTTCATAAAATAAGTAATTTTTAACTTAAAATGGGTTTATTGTCAGGCACGGTGGCTCATGCCTATAATCCTAGCTGCTTGAGAGGCTGAGCCAGGAGGATCGCTTGAAGCCAGGAGTTAGAGACCAATGTGAGCAACATAGTGAAAGCCCTTCTCTAAAAAATAAGCATAAAGAAAATTAGTCAGGCACAGTAGCACACACATCTGTAGACCACCTGCCCTGGAGGCCGAGGTGGGAGGAATACTTGAGTCCAAGACGTTGAAGACCAGCCTGGGTGATATGGCAAGATTTCCTTCTAAAATAAAATGATGTTTATTCTTACTATTTTAAAAATAGTTATTTTAACTGCTAACATAGTAAATATTAATAGATATGACCCAGATAAACAAAAAATAGTTGGAATCCTCAGTAATTCCAAGAGGGTAGAGGGGTCCTGGGAACAAAACGTTTGGAAATTCTACCTTAGACCAGTCCTATGAACTCACCTGGGGCTTGGCATTTTAATCCTAGATGTTTTAATATAATTTGAGTAAAATTTACTGTAACCTAATTTCTACATACTGATCATAATATTTACTAATGTTTAAAGTGAATTTTGTCTCTGAGTTTAAGATATCTAGAAAATTTAGGTTCTTCTAGGAAGATAAACAGTTTATTTCTAGAATTTTGTAATAGTGCTAGTTAAATATTGTTTATTAAATTTGTTAAAATATTTTTATTACATTAAATCAATTTTTGAACTAGCACTGTCTCTATTCCTAGCCTGCTTTTTAGAATAAAAATTAATATGTGTGTCAGAAAATTTTGAAAGAAAAATAATTAGGAACTATTGAATATTTTTCTCTATTACTAATGATGGAAATTTAATTTTGTCAAATGCCTCCACCATTAATTAAGATCATTTTTTCCCCTCCCATGTTAATAGATTTTATACTGCTGAATCATCCTTACATTTCAGGTTTGAATCACACTTCATTATTTTGTAACATACCTGAAATATACTGCTAAAATTTGTTAATATTTATTTATATGATCTTTACACCTGTATTCAAACATGCAATTACTCTATGGTTTGATCTTTAGTATCTATGTTTGCCAGGTTTAACTTCAATGTTATACTTTAAAAAAACAAGTAAAAAGGTTTTTTATGTTCTGAAGAAAACCTATAAATGGAAAAGGAAGACATTTATTTATAAAACTATGATATATACTTAGTTTGACAGGCATTATTCAAGGTATTATCGAATACTAGTTTAATCCTTATAACAACACTATGTAGTAGGTATTATTATTATTTCTATTTCATAGGTAAGAAATGGAGGCACAGAGAAGATAAGTAACTTGGCCAAGATAACACAGCTTATAAATGGCAAAATTAGGTAAAATTTGACTCCAAATGGCCTGAGAGTTCATGCTCTGACACAATTTGAACCGTGAGCTTCTTTTTGTGGTTGACTTTTTTTTCTTTTTACATTTTTTAGTTTTTTTCTAGGATCTCTATGATTTCCTTTATGGATAAAAATTATTCATCCAGTGTGGCAAATTTTGCTTTGAGTTTTGCAAGAGTTGACTGAAGGCTTCTGAACAGATGAACAGTTTAAAGCATCTGCTTAAGATGAAAATTTAAGCATCACTATTCCTCTGTTTAAAAACATCTACTGAACACTTCGTATGACTCAGACACTGATTTGGATAAGGGAAGTATAGTAGTGAACACTCACAAAATAGATCACATCTCTGTTCTCATAGCAATTATGTTCAAATGAGACAAGACACAGAAAACAAATAAACGAGTAGTGGTAAGTGCCAAGAGAAAAATAAAATAGGACAAGGAGACACAGAGTAATGGGAGAGAGAACAGACTGTTTTAGACAGTGTGTCAGGGAATATCAGAATGAAGTGATGGAGCCAGCCATGTGGATAGGTATCTGGGGAGAGTATTCCACCAGCAACGGAAAATACGTCAGCAGCAATGTGCGTGTAGTGTTCTAGAGGCAGTGAAGAGGGCTATATGGCTGGCACAGTATGACAGAGGAAAACGTGGTAAAGGATGTAATTAAGAGGTTTCTGGGGGCCAACTTATGTAGGATTTTGTAGGCCACAGTAAAAACTAATTTACTTTCATTAAGATGAAAAGCCATAAGATGACTTTGAGCAGAATGGCATAAATGGAATTACATACTCAAAGACAGTCTTCTGACTCCTAATTGAGGAAGAATCTATGATGGAGCCAGGCTGAAAACAAGAAGACAGAATTGGATTGGTATTGCAATCTTTGAGGAAATAGTGGCTATCACTAACTTGATAGCAGTGGAAATGATGAGAAGTACTTCAGTTCTGTATATAATTAGAAGGTAGAGCTGACCAGAATCTTTGCAGAATTAGCTATAAAAGGAAGAAGTCAAGGATGACTCAAAAATGTATGATTTCAGCAGCTGTAAGGATGCCAGGCTGTTTCTTGAGTGGGAAAGCCCAGAGAAGGAGCAAATTTAAGGAAAATGATTAAAAATTTGATTTTGCCCTTGTTAATTTTGAGGCAATGTATTGGTTATTACTGCTGTTATAACAAATTACCACAAACTTAATAGCTTAAAGCAACACAACCTAATTTTCTTGTAGTTTTATAGGTTAAAATGTTGGCATGTGTCTCACTGGGCTAAAATCAAGGTAGTCTCAGAGTCTGCCTTCCTTTTGGAGGCTGTAAGGGAGAATCTGTTTTCTGGCATTTCCCAGTATTTAGAAGCTTCTTGCTTTCTCTAGCTCAGGAGCCCTCTTCCATCTTCAAAGCCAGTCAGGAAGGATTGAGTCCTTCTCACATTGAATCACTCTGACTCTTCTACCTTATTCTTCCACTTTTAAGGACCTTTGTGATTATACTGGGCCCATCAAGAGATAATCTCCCTATATTAAAGTCAGCTAATCAGCAACCTTAATTCTATCTGCAACCTTAATTTTTGTTTGCCATATAAGGCAACCTATTCACTAGTTGTGGGAATTAGAATGTGAACGTTTTGCAGGGAAGATTATTCTGCTTAACACAGATGTCTATTTGACATCCAATGGACTTATAATAAAATAGCATATCTTTTACTTTCTTAAAAAATAAATATATACAGAAGCAGGATAGAGGGTAAAATAAGTTTTATTGCTCTATAAAAATGCAGAATTACCAAACCAGCTTTTAAGGCAAATTTTAATTCTAAAGCACTTAAATAAAATAAAATTTTATTTTACAAAATTATATAGCTGTGGTAATTCTAATAGGTACAAATGTATTGGTCATCAGATTTTGTGCCGAGTGTTGTTTACCCAGTTAAGCCCTTCAAAATGGTGCTTTTGAAAAAAAAATTGCTTGAAAGCCCCTAAATAAAGCCTTTAATTCTTAAGTCATAAAATTGAAAGTATGTAGTGCTATGTTATATTTTAAAAGTGCTATTTATAATCCAGCATATATAAATTAATCATGAAAAGTCCACTAGAAGATAAAATAAAAAGGGTTTTATTCTTATTAAGTAAAATATCCTTGCTAATATTTTGATTATGTACTTTGTCCTATGAATATAATTATAAATACATGAATATTTATACACACAGACATTTATATTTATGTATGTTTAATGTATTTACAGTTTTAAATCTGCTTACTTATATTGGAAGCACTGCTTCATGTTACTAATATTCTGCATACCATCACATTTAATGGTATCATAATATTCCATTGAGTCATAATTTACTTAACCAATTACCATTATTGGATACTTGGATTTTCAATTTTACTCTAAATATAACTAACATGAACAAACTTGTATTGAAATCATTGCTTATATCTAGTGACTGATTCTTGGGATAAATCCCTGAAGGAAACATTATTGTGACAAAGTTTATTTATATTTTCTAAAGCTTTCAGTATAAAATGAGAACCATTATAGTCTCTGAAACAAATACCTCAATCAGTTTAACTGAATCTTATTTTAAGAGAATACACTTGATTTATCATCAGCTTCTCATATAGAAACTTTAAATAAGGATACAAAAGTCTTTGAATTTCAAATTGTGAAAATTATTAATATGTCAGGACTAATAATTATTAACATTTCAAAAGAAGGTTTGGGGAGCCCTTTTATTCTCTTGTCAACAAATGTAAAGCACTATTATTAAATTTACATTGAGAAGACATATTGCCACTTTTTTCGTCTGCTTCTACTATAGACGACAAAAGAGAAACTATAGGAAATAGTAATATTTATAAAATGGTAAGTAGTTAATAAGTGCCTACTAAGCTTTAGGCAGTGCACTGAGCATCTATATTTATTATCTTAAACCTTGCATAAAGCTAGAGTTAGGTAACAGTATTATTTCCTTCTCAAAGATATAAAAACCCAGGTCTAGAAAGGCAAAAAATTAGTCCACCCAGTTAGTAAATAGGGGAGCTAGGATTCAAAATCAGGTACATCTGACACTGGAGTCCTGTCTCCTAAAGTAAAATTCTGTGTTTCCTTGACTTTCTCCTTCAGCTACTAGTAGCAGTAACAGTAGTAGTATCATTCATTCATTCATTCATTTGCTTATGAGGTTATTTAGTACCTATTATGCTCCAAGATCTCTGCTAGTTAGTTGGGAGATTACATGGAACATAATAGAGGCACTGATCTCTTGGAGCTTATAATCTTTTAGAGAAGGCAATTATTTATTCCATTGGTAATTCCACTAGAGTATATTGAGTGTTATGTTGGTGGAATCACAGAGTGCTATATAACTGTGTGTCCTCTGCACCCCCAGTATTTTATGCTCATCTTCATTGGCCTTGTTACACTGAAAAATGAATTTTCACCTATGTGCTGGTTGTCCTTTATAAACTATAAACTTCTTAATAGCAGGCATCTTATCTGATTAATGTTTGTGACCCTAGCACCTAGCATAGTTCCAGGCACATAGTAAGTGGGTGCCTAATAAATGTTTTTTTTTTTTTCTGAAATACTCATTGATTATAACTAGTCTCTAAATAAGCAGTTTTTGACTCCTGATTCTGTTACTCTCAATGATTTATTATTGGTAAAGTGAAACTGTTAATTATGTCATTATACTAATCAAATGAAGTTTTTGGAATTAAAAATAATGCCATCATTCGCTCTCTAATTGAACAAGTATTTTGTCCACTTACCACATATTACTTTATGTGTGGCACAAAGGACAGAAATCAGGCCCTGAGCTTACATTTAGGATTTTGACTTGAGTGGAAAAGATAAGACAAGCTTATAACAAAATACGTAGATGACCATTCAGGAACTTATTATGTATGTGAATGCATTAGTGTGTGTGTGTGTGTGTGTGTGCGCAAGAAACTCTGTATTCATCCTCAGGAAGAGTGACTATTAGAAGGAATGGGAGAGTGACTCATTGAGAGTGGTTAGGCCCCCCTTTTGGTCTTTTCTAATTGACCACCTAAGCTTTTCAGATCAATCACCAGCATGTAAAATGAACCCTTCATGCTGGATAGATCTCTCAGGACACGGAGGACATAAAGACTGCAGGTTCCATGTGGGTGGGTGTTTGAGCCCTCTGAGATCCAGAGGGTCCAATGTGGCTTTCCAGATGTGGTACCCAGATGGACTGGACATTAGCACTGAGGCCTTGAGCCAGGGCAAGCCATAACCAAGCTGGTTATGAAGGAATGAAATCACACTCAGAGCCACTGTCCTTCAAAAAACCAGGCTGGCCTATGCAGGGACGTAGGATGAAAGCGGCAATAGGCAGAGGAAGGAAGACCCAACAACTCAGTTGTTGTTCTGTGTGCAAGCAAGGGTTGGTGGTGGCAAACCCAGCAATGTCAAGATTCTTCCAAGGCAAGACGTTCAGAGGCCCAGAGCACTGAAAAGTTTAAGAAACTCTCACTCACTTATCCACGTGTGAATCAAAGTCAAAATAATACTAAACTATAAAATGCTAAACTTGTGTGCATGCTAAAATAAAAACACTTTCTATATTTGTAGATGAAAAAACTATAAAAAATAATAATAAAGTAAACTTCCCTCACCTCGTTGATGCCCTATTTTGCTGGCAGTCTAAACCTCTGCTTTCTTACTGTGCATAAAGGGTAAGCACTGGCCCTTTCGCTCTGGACAAGGGAAGCTGAGGGACCTGTTTCCTGGGCTGATTTTTTTGTATTATCTAAGATGGTAAACAGGTGGCCTTAAGAATATGGTCCTGGACTTCCTGCTAACCTTAAACTGTTTTATATTTCTAGAACCTCATTCTGATAGAATTTGATAAATAAACAGTGTGATTTTATTCACCCCCTGAGTGGTACAAAACAATTCATATTCATTATAGTTAAAACATAAGCGAGAAAGTGCCAAGAAGTATATGAGAAGTTTAAATAAATTATTAATAGAAATTCAGAAAACAGACACAATTACATTAGGAATCTGAAAAGATTTATGGAAGACTTTGCATTTTGGCTTTAAGTGTAATGGAAGTGCAGGGATAACAGATGTAAAGAACAATGTCTAATTCTAGGGCTGAGAGAATACCTAAGGAAGGAGCAAACTTGGAAGAGCTTCCCTCACCAAGGATGAGATCCAGACTTCTTTGAGGAGTGTGGCTGTGCCCAATGGATGGTGAAGTTTACTGAGTGCTGCAGACAGTAACTATAAAGCTGGAAGCCACTCACTGGGGACTTGCTGAGAAGCTGCCCACTGGGGTGCTGGCAAGACTCACTGGAAAACTTTCACAGTTGCTCTGGCAAAAGTCTTTGGAAGGGGGTGCACCACTGGGTCTCCTCAAGCCAGTGGTAGGAGAGCTGCAGTGAGTTGTTGGAGCAAGATATACAGCAACTGAACAAGGAGGAGAAACTCTCTTCTCTTGCAGTGTCCTCTATTCTCCCACATATTCTACTGACAATGGCTGACTCACAAAGAGGAACACTTACAGGATCCTACACCAGGGCAAAAACAGTGGATTTGGAGCAAAGAGGCAATATATCAATATAATTCACACAGTGGCAATGTATGTGTATGTATCTCAAGATTATGAAGAGTTGCCCATTTTCCTCTTATCTTCAGGCTATAAAGTATCAGAATAAAAGTTATTTGCAGTGAGTTGAAAACCTGTTTTCCAATTATTGCATTAAGGCACGTGTTATTTATATCTATAGCTCCTTTTCTCAACTCAGTGGCACACTTCTAGGTTTTCTCCATGGGGCTTAGATGGCTGTATTTATTGGCTTGGGGTAATGAAGTGGGAATTGAACAAAACTTCAGTTTCAGTAATTATACCTGTTTGCCTGTACTATCCCTTATATATTGCTCCTTCCACTTGAATCTGCTATATACTTACCCTGAATTCCCCATAGTATCTGGCAAATGGTACTTAGGAAATTTTTTAAAAATTGAGTCAGATCCAAATGAAGAGTAAGTGATGAAAACCACAAGCTTTGGAGTCAGACAGACCCATTCAAATTCTAGATCTTTCACTTAGGTTTTGTGTGACCCTGAGTACATTACTAATATCTAACTTTTTTAGCCACAGTTTTTCCATCCATAAAATGAGGATTATAAAACCTTTTCCCTATGGTTGCTGTGAGTATTAAATGTGGCTACCTATAAAAACTGTAGCTTGGCACATAATAAGTCCTTGACAAATGGAAGCTATTATTAGTAGAGGGAATTTCAAGTTGCATTGATTCTTAAAATGAATGAAAAGATGACAGATTCTTGGGTGCAGCCTCAAAGCTGTGCTCTCCTAAAATACGATTTCAGAAAATGAAAGAGCAAAAACACAGGGACCTCAAGGAGAGAACTAAATTCTTGATGAATGACTACTAAAACTAAGAAATTCATTCCACGAAGGTAATAAAAACAATGAATTTAAAAACTGAATAATCAGATCTGGTTTGTATTTCATTGTGCATTTGATTTGTGCTATAGACCAAATCTGTTTTACTGTCTCATTTATGTGACAGATGGTGTGACAACTTATTGAGCTGATAAATTGTTTTCAGTTATTTAATCACAGTGCAATCATCTTACTGTATTTCTACTCCCTTAATTTGAAACAGATTCGACCCTTTGTTCAGCTGGCTTCCTGTACATGCAACACCAGTCAGCAGACTGGGCTGTCCCCTTCAGTCTACTTGTTCATGCTAGACTCTTGGAGACAACAGCATGCTTATGTCACAAGCCACTTCTGTCATGGCAGGATTTGTGTTTCTCCTCAGGTTAATAATATCTGATGGAGGCACCAGGTCTCCTTTCCTTAAAAACAAGGGGTCTGAATACCAGTTTAGGAAGAGGTGCTTCAAAGATCAAAACCAGGCCTGTGACAGTGACATGTGAGTTCGTGAATTGGAAATGGCAGTGTCAAATCTCTCCTAAACAAGGAAATAGCCCCTGGCCAGCAGAAAAGGAACATGGAATATTGCTGGCCCCAATTAGAGAGGCAAGTTTTGTAAAACGTAGCCACATTCACTGACATTTTTTTTTCTAATGTAGTTCTGTACAGAATATTGGAAAAATAAACTAGGAAAAACAGGGAAAATGTGAACTTACAGGTTGATGGGCAACTTCAGAGATAAGAGCACAAATACATGGCTTTCAACTTTATGATGAGAGATGTTTTGCTTTAGGTAGGCTGAATATGCATAATTTCTAACTGAGATAACTTGCAAACAGGAGCTAAGAACTGCAACTCAAGTTTGGTAAGTTAAGAATAATAATAGTTATGCTTATTTGGAGACTTTAATAATCATTATTATTATTTAGTATTACGTGACACTTATTAGTACTTATACATGCCAAGCAGTCATACATATTGATCTATCTATCCTCATTAAAACCATGCTGCAACTTATCACTAATCAATTATTCAATAATATATTGAATAAACATTTATGTAACACCTACTATACTTCAGATACTCAATCCTTTTTCATCCTCACAGCACTAAGAGATGGGTATGATCATCAACTTACCCAGATCCTCTAAGAGGCTAAATAATTTGTCATGGCTGTGCGGCTAGTGGGTGTTAGAAATAGTTTCAAGTCCATGCCTAGCTGAAAATTGTCCTTTCTTTCTGGCTACCTCTCAACCTATGGCTGCTATCCCTTTGCTTTGGTCACCCATTAATAGGGAGCCCTCACCAAAGTTCCCAACTTCTCTTAGGCTTCATCTCCTCATTTGCATAATTATCATCATATGCACCACATAGGCTTGTTGTGAAGTTAAATGAGGTAAAATATAAACTTTCTTAGAACACTGATTAAAACACAAGTATATTTTGGTTGAATGAAGTCAAAGTGTGTTTCTTTTTTTATTAGGGGTTTCAGTCCACTGACAGAGTGTAGTAGCTTAATTATTTTCTTCGTCAGGATTTAAATAATGTATAGTATGATTTTTAGTTATTTTTAAACCAATGTTCCGCATTTACCCAGTGCCGTTTTGTTTCGTTTCGTTTTGTTTGAGACGGAGTCTCGCTCTGTCACCCATGCTGGAGTGCAGTGGCGCGATCTTGGCTCACTGCAACCTCTGCCTCCTGGTTCAAGCGATTCTCCTACCTCTGCCTCCCGAGTAACTGGAATTGCAGGTGCGTGCCACCACCCCGGCTAATTTTTGTATTTTTAGTAGAGACGGGTTTCACCATGTTGGTCAGACTAGTGCCTTTTTTAAAATACACCCAAACCTAGTGGGAACATGCAGAGAAATAGCAAGGTTACATTTTTTAAAAATCCAAAACCAATTATTTCTTATGTTAGCTTTCCATTCAACTCCAGATCTTTTCATTATTCAGAGAATGCTTGTCGAATTAAGGTCCTTGACTTTCTCTCTTCTGTAGCCTATGACTTAGGTAGATTTTATAAAAAGAAAAAGTTGAAATTGACTTTTGACTGAATATGTTCTTAATAGGAGGTTATGCATCTCTACCAAAGAACTTCAGTAGTGCTTGTGAAAGGAAACATCTTCAAATCAAATAGCCAAATATAAAACCAGCCTGAAAGATCATGGCTTTATATCTGTCTTTTAGTTCTTCTCTCAGAGCACAAACTTTCTCTGCCTGTGGTATCAGCAAACAATTTCCTGTCTAAGAGCTGAGGTATGGAGAGGTTATGTAACAAGAAGCACACTTAAGGAAGTCTTGACCAGTTCCTGTGTTTAGGATCATTTCCATTGTGACTGGGAACCTTCAGAATGGGAAACTTGTTGAAATTTCAGATCTTCATCATGGCTCAGCTTATGGAAAAACCTATCTGGTGTAGTATTAATAAAACTAGAATGATATAATCTTTCCGGCAATTTCATGTCTGTCACTGAACATATTTTACTGAAAATCTGATGAAATCAGTCACAGTTTTTTAAGAAGCAGTATCTGTAAATCAGACTATATCTTATACAACAGTGAAAATTGAGCTACAAGTAGAGTTAGTAAACTTTATTGTTTTCTACCACAGCAATGTCCACAAGCAAGCTAAATTCAATGATCTCTTACTAAACTTTGCCATATTATGGTGGTTTCATATTATGTCAATCTTCTTCATTAAATAATGATGGGCAGTTACTACCTCTGATTACACTTTTTGCTCTCAGAAGGAAAATGAGGCATGTATATGTATTCTACTGAAAGATTTTTAAAAGAAAAAATAAACATAGAATGTGATATGTGTAATAAAAAACAAAAATGCTAAAATATGAGGTGTTTGGACAGTTTGATTCTAATAAAACAGAACCTTCAAAACTGAATATAGTTCATTTTTCTTACTGAATCAAAGGTGTACTAATACTTATGATAGTTTCACCATTTGATTCATAGGGACTAGCTAATGACAGTAAAAATATCTGTATGTCACACACTCACAAATACAGAAATGTGCGTTATAGTCTCTACCTTGAAAAATTATGTTTTTAGGTTTATGCATTTTAAAATTGTTTATTCATAATATGACTTATCAATAATAAATAATTATAGTTATACTTTGTAAATATATAGGGTCATTGTTGATCAGATGATGAGAAACACTTCCTGGAAGAAAGCAGTAGGTAGGGAAAAAAAAGAAGAGGCTGAAGATATTTTGAAAATTAGATTTCTTTATTTCGACTTGTGGTTCCTGAAGACACACAACTGCACTGGTTTTGGAGGGCAGAATCAGTGTTAATTTATGAAAACTGAAGGAAAGCTTAGCAAACAGAAAAGTTCAAATGAAAGTTTTGGCATTCAAAAAGAAAGCAAAATACCTAAGAAAACATGATCTAGCTAATTTTAATGTAGTAGAGACCCTACGTATAGAAATACACATTAAAGGCTATCTATATATGCTTTCCTGATACTCCAATAGTATGTTTCTTTCATGTCTGAGGTACATAATAAATACTTTTGAATGAATGAACACAGCAGAATTATAGGCACTAAGTAAGATACCAAGTAACTAGGACACTGGTAATCAGGGTGAATTCTTAATAACTTGTGACAAAAATCCAAAAGCATGGTCCTCTACAACCCTGAATAATTTATCCCAAATTTGATCTACCTTAAAGTTATTCTCAACATAATGACTTCCATAAAGTTCTGGGATTTGTGCTTTACAAATATCCCTTGTCCTACAGCATCTATCGATTTGTATATTCCTGAATAGCTATAGTGATCTCTTCTTTTGTCCCTGATATTTGATTATCAGGTTACCTCCATAAATACAGCATGTCTACATAGTACCACAAACTCAATCATGTTGTAACTAAAGTGCTTGCTTAGCCATCAAACAGCTACGGAACTGACAATTACACGAGGAACAATCAGTTTAATTTGGTCCTTTCTAAAACCTGCAGATTCTTCAGTAATTTGTATATAACCATCTTATCTGATCAGTGTTATGAAATATATTGTACAATCATTCACTGTTTTTAAAACCCAGCACTTCATAAATTTCCAATACCTGTTATGTCAAATACAAAAATTATAAATTTGCACCAAAAGCTTCATGGCTTAAAGCGGTATAGAAAATTAATTTTTATTAGTGGAAAAATTGCTTTAAGTAGGTGAGAAGTATTTTCCCGTGAATTGAGGTAATAACCAATTGGAGAAGTTTTAATTTCATTTTACTTGAGCATACTTACTCTAACAAGCCTGGTTAAATTGCCCAGGGAGTTATAAAGAAATAATAGTATTAAAAAAGAAATTAAAACCCGTAAGAATGAAACATTCTGTTTCCTAAAGTGGGTGTTATCTAATCTCATTCAGTAAAAGAAAAAAGAAAGTTTGACTCTTTCTCAGTAAGGAATCACATAAAACTTAGAAAATATCATTTGAAGCTACGTTCTAACTCTCTACAAGAACACTTGAGAAAGCTTAATGAAAGCTTTAGATTTCAAGGCATAAATATAGACTGAAATGGTTACCAAGGTATATTTATTAGATTTATTATTTCCTTTAAAGAACTCATGTAGCTGTCTAAGATTTATCAAATTGATGGATACCAAGAAAATAATCTGTGGTCTTAATTGCCAAGTTCCCAAACCATAAAGAATGATACTAGGATCAGAGGGTAAAAGCCACCCCTTTGATCACAGAGTACAAACATTATAGAATCTTTGCTACCACACAAATACATCTATATGAGGACATTTATTCACATAATGCACAATTGCATTGTTTTGAGTTTCTTCAGAAAATTAAAAGCCCATGTTAATATGTAACTATAGTAATATTGATAAGTACTCTCTGCTTTAAAAAAAATCAGCAGGACAAAATAGATGATCTCTCAGCTATCTCCTTCAGGAAGTTCCACAATTCTATGAAAATTTTAAACCTGGGGAAGAAATTATGTTTTTGTTTTAGCTTAGAAAAATCTTGTATTTTTGAAATTGATAGCCATAGCTTCACCTGTGAACCATGACTCTGAAATCCATATCTAAAGCCCAAGTTTCTGTCTTTGGAGAAACAGATACATGGATCAGACGAGCCACTGAACATCTCTACTTGGGAGTCCCAAAAAAACCTCAAACTAAAGATCTCTAAAACAGAAGGTATTGCCATCTGTAACCCTACTCAGATTTTGTTTTATTTATTCTTATAGATGATGCTACTGCTCCTTAGTAACCCAGGGCAAGGACTTTTGGAGCTGTCCTAAATGGCTCTTTACCATCCACTTTCAATGTCTGCAAAAGTTATATAACAAAACAATAATGATTGTTTTAGTGATTGGATGTTCTTCACATAGTGATTGAAGTTCTTCTTTTGTGCCTTGAAGCTATCAATAAAGCAAGGCATTACAGCAAATCCACCCATTTTTTTTCAGGTGAGACCCTCAGTTTTCCCCCAGATTCAAGACAGATTATGTTGATGCTCTTTATCAGCCAGAGGTACAAGATGGAACTGGGAGAAGAAGGGGTGGGTGTCATTTTTGGAGACATGCAGAATGTCTTACTTTGGGCTACTGTAACAAAATGCTATAGACTAGGTGGCTCATAAACAACAGAACTTTCTTTCTCACAGCTCTGAAGGCTGGAAGTCAGACTGAAGGTGCCAGAATAGTATGGTTCTGATGAAGCCTTTCTTTCTGGATTGTAGACAGCACCTTCTCAATGTGTTCTCAGTTTTAAAGGTTCTGATGTTTTGTTAGAGTAACACTGCCCAATACAGTTGCTACTGTATTTAGCATATGGAATGTGGCTAGCCCAAATTTAGCATATGGAATGTGGCTAGCTCAAATTGATGGTAAGTATAAAATGCACACCAAGTTTCAAAGATTTATTATGGAAAAAGAAATATAAAACATATTTTTAAAATATTGATTACATATTGAAATGATAATATTTCAGACATATAGGGCTAGATAAGATAAATTACGTCTTTTTTTTAATGTGGCTACTGGAAAATTAAAAATTACATTCATGGTTCACATCTTATTTATGTTAGCTTGCCCTCTTTTAGAGTATTCATTTTGTTTGTACACAAAAGTCTGAGTTAATTTAAGACACTTTATTGTCAAAAATGATTGGAGGGAACTAATGTATACCAAATTATAAGACATGGGAAGATGGTCTTCTGGTGGAATTATGAATAACTACATGTCAGTGTTTTTATAAATGTAGTGGATAACATATTCATATGTAAAACAAACAGTTTAGTATTCCTATATTCTTACCTTGTTTCTCTTCATGTAATTTAAACGGCAGCTGAGACATACACTTAACCTCAGAGAAGTGATTACCCAGAGAATCAACAGAACAAAAGACTAAATATTTATTTCTTGGGACATGACAAAAGATTTGGGAGGATACCCTATGCATTAAGAGTGAATATGTTTTACCTTTAAAACTAGATAGATAAAGCTAAATAAAGCTTTATCAACCGAGGGATAGTTGAAAAGAAGAGAGGAGAAGAGTAAGAGAGTTTAGATAGCAGCCTGTCACTGAAAGAAAGGGATCTATGTCCTGCATTTCACATAGATCAGCAACCTGGAAGTGGGAAGGGAGAAATAAACAAATTCATACATTGAGGATCTGAGTCTTATGCAAACAAGGTAGCAACATCTCAGAGTTCTGACTTCAACCCAAATGGTGCTCATGCTGTAGGTTACACATTAAGAGGTGACTTCTGTGGGAACATGGCTTTATTTAGCCCCAGTGTATTTCCAGAGGCCCTAGAACATGGCATAGAGCATCTGCATGTTTTCCATGCCCTGAAGAAGAACAAAGAAATAGTTGAAAGAGATCTGACCAAGGGAAGGCCTAGGAACAAGGGTGAGTGATGTCAAAATAGCAACTAGTGTGAACAGGGAGCCAAGAACAAGTTGGGGTTATGTACATTTCAGTGGAGCATGGAGTAAAAAAGGCCAGATCCTACCCTTCTGACCGCTATGATCTGAATGCTTGTGTTAAAATTCACATGTTGAATCTTAATCCCCAATGCAACAATATTAAGAGGTGGGACCTTAAAGAAGTGATGAGGTCATGAAGGTGGAGCCCTCATGAATGGGATGAGTGCCCTTAGAAAAGAAGCTCACAAGAGATAGCCCCTTTCATCATGTGAGGACCCAGCAAAAAGGTCCCAGCTATGAGAAAGTGGCCCTCATCAGACACTAAATCTGTTGACGCCTTGATCTGGGACGTCACAGCCTCCAGAACTATGAGAAATAAACTTCTGTTGCTTATGAGCTACCCAGTTTATGGTAGTTTGTTATAACTGCCTGAAACTAACTAGCACAGACTCTAAGAGCTGATTGTTATTTCAAGAGCTCCTGAAATATACATGCAACTACGGGAGAAAATGAAGGAAGGGAAACTCTGAAACAGAAATTAGGTTGTTTGAGAAATATAAAAAAAGGTTATAGTTTAATTTAATTTAATTTCATAAGCTCATATGTATGTTCTACCTTATCAAAGAAGTAGAGAGGAACATGAGGCAGTTTAAAATTCTGAAAGATTTGGGGAAGCTTTTATTTAGTTTATTTTGTGAACATTTATAAGTAAGAAAAAGAAATTTCAAAATCAGTTCAGTTAGTCTCTAATTCAATAAGGGCCAATCCTAGCAAGATATTTAGTAGCCTCTCTTTGTCTATCTCTTTTAATCACCATTTCATCCTTTGTACCAGTGTCTACTTTCTTTGAGCACATTCAATGTACAATGTTGTTTTTTCCTTTCGTAATCTCAAGTTTTTACTATTAAAATTTCCAAATAAACAGAAAAATTCAAACACAAGTACAAAGAACATGGTATACATGTCATGTAGATTGAAAAATTAACATACCGCTATATTTGTTTTATATATTTCTCTGTATAAGTACACATATTTTTTCTGAAACATTTGAGAATTAATTGCAGTCATGATGCTTTCACACTTAAATTCTTGAAAATAAGGACATTCTGTTATATAACTATAATACTATTAACAAGATAACAAATTAAAAATCCCTTGCTATTATCTAATATTGAATCCATATTCAAATTTTGCCACTTATGCCAAGGATGTGTTTTCTAGATCCTTTTTATCCCCAAATAATTCAATTTAGGTTCATACATTGTGTGAGATATTGCATCTCTTTGGGATCTTTTAGAGAATAGTTTTCTCTACACACACATCTCTATCATGATACTCACTTTTTGAAAAGTCCAGACCAATTTTCTCATAAAATGTTTCGTATTCTGAATTTGTTTTATTGCTTCCTCATTGTATAGTTTAACATGTTGCCCAATCTCTTGTATTTCCCATAAATGAAGCTTTAGATATAAAGGCTTGCTTAGATTCGGAATTAACATTTGTGACAAGAACACATCATAGGTGGTATTTTATTCCTTGTATTTCAAATATTTCATATTGCATCGCATCAGGACTGACACAACTTCAGGTTTTACCACCATTTTATCCTTTGGTTAAGGTAGTTACCAAGTGGAGATCTCTCCACTTTAAAGACACATTTTCAGCTTTACAATGAGTAAGTCATCTATGAGATTATTTTAGATACCGTCTAACTCCATTCCTTCTTCTTTTACTGCTTTGGTTTCTAAGCAGTTACTTATCTTGAGGAAGATATTTCTTCTTCCTAAAGCTTCCTTTTTGTTCTATTCATTCACTAAGAAAAAATACAACGTTGTTGTAATGATTCAGTGAAGTAATGCATGTAAAATAGTTTTATAAATTGCAAATGTTGTAAATGTTAAGAATATTTATGTTTATAGTGGGAAGAATAGGAAGCAAAAGCATTTTTATCATCATTGTTGTAGTTTCGGTGTGTTCATTCCCCATAAGAAGGAAACATGCATTTGACTACATGGTTTACTGAGGAATACGTAATAGTTTGCTAGGACTGATATAACCAAATATCGCAGACTGGGTGACTTAAACAATATAAATTTATTTGCTCAGAGTACTGGAGGCAAGTCCAAGATCAAGGTGTTGGGCAAGGTTGGTTTCTTCTTCTGATGCCTCTCTCCTTGGCGTGCGACCAGCCGCCTTCCCACTGTGCCCTCACATGATCTTTCCTCTGTGTGTGCAATCCTGGTGTCTCTTTGAATTTTCTAATCTTTTCTTATAAAGACACCAGTCAGATTGGATTACGGCCCACCCTAAGGGCCCCATTTTAATTTAAAAACCTCATTAAAGACCTTAATTTCAAATAGTCACATTCTGAGGTACTGGGGCTTAGTACTTCAACATATGAATCTAGGGAGACACAATTCAGCCCATAACAGCACACATTATGTACATTATGTATCACATTATGTACATTAAGTGGACTTAAGTTGTAATATATATTTATAATTCTGTTTCATCAAAGAAATAGTCAACATTTTCATAATGCTAGTCAATACGCAGTACCAAATCATGCCCTCCTTTGTCAAAGCCTTCCAATTCTTTCCGATCTTGCTCAAAAAATACAAGCAAAGTCCTTTCTATGCCCCACAAGGTTCTCGGTCTGGTCTCTTAGCCCCTCTTCTCTCGAGATTTATTTCCTGCTATTCTATCTATCACTTGATCTCTCCACTTCAGTACCCTGGGACACTGTGACAGATTTCCCACCTAAGTGTTTATGCACTTGTTCTCCCTCTGCCTGCAATACTTTTCTCCCAATTTCTTTCCTTCCCTCAAGTCTTGTCCACTCAGATATGACCTTTTCATGAGAACTTCCCTGCCCGCTAATTCATAGTCTGCCACCCTGACTTTCCTTACTTTTTTTTTTCTCTGTAGCATAGACACAGACTAATATACCTTAAATTGCATTTACTGATCTTGTTTGTTATTTGTGTTCCCATAAGTATACATACTAGATTTTGTTCTGCCTTATTGACTGATATATCACCTACCTTGAGAACAGTGCCTGGCAAATTGCAGAAGCACAATAAACATTTGGAATGAAATGAATGAAATAACATTGAGGCTCAATTTGAATTCATCTTTCAAATCCTCTTATTCTTACTATGAGGAAAGGCAATACAGTGCAGTCTACAAGAGCACAGGCCTTGGAGGTGGAAAGAATTAGGCAAGAATGCTGGCTACACTGCCTGCCAGTGGTTGTTGTTGGCCAAAAGTTTTTCCCATCTGAGCCTCAGGCTACTCAATGAAATTGAATGTAATTATCTTAAAGGCTAATGAGGTTAAATGGGTTAAATAGTTAGCATAGTGATCAATGTGTTGTAATGCTAAACCCAAGTCTGGACTGAGAGTGTTAAAATTGGTTAACCAGGTCTGCTTTGGGAAGGATGGAAGTGGTGGCTGTCATAAATGCCATATGATGACCAGATTCAAAGACTCTGTTTTTATTATCCTCAGGTCAAATTATGTCCTGCCCGTCCGCCCCCACTCCCACCCCTAGACTTTCATTGCATGGAGATCTTTGAAATCAGTAAAAGAAAATTGTGACAACTTAGGTAGCTTATTTGGTTTCAAAGCTGAAATATGAGTAAAAAAAATCAAGTAAGATTCTTTTCACTATCTTTAATATCTTACCTATTTTTGGTCGTATATTAATTTCACCATCCATTTTTGCCATGCACTTTCACAAGTTTCCTAGAGAATTGTGACTTGGAAGGTATCCTTACATTATTTAATCTATATTCTCAATTTTTACAAATGACAGAGGTGAAGCCCAGACTGAGGCTTACTCAAAGACCCACATAGGTTTTGGAAGACCAGGGACAGATCTGAGACATAGAAGAAAGCAAACACATTATGATACAGAAGTTCTGGAAGGTAGATGTTTTTCAGTGAGAAAACTGCAGGTTGGATGAGATGATATAACACGGCCACAAGGTCACATAACAGAAGGCTCTCTGCCAGAAAGCTCAGTTTTTTCCATTATACTACTTCGTGTCTTCTTTTTACTAATGAAGAATTCCAATCCCAGTAATGCTGATCTGTGGGATCCTGCTGAGAAGGTGCCTTGTGGCTTAATGGTCTCCTGGTAACAGCCAGTATGGACTAAATGGTGCTCTGTGAAGATTCCTCATGATTTAAATTGACTTGCGTTTGTGAGGCCACATTTGAATTTATAACCTAACAAACTTCCACAGTCTGTTTTGAAAGAACACAATTCACACATGATTCACCCTCTCCTCACAATGCCTACAAAATAATCATTCTTTTAAGGCTTTTATATTTCCTGAGACGAGTTTTCTTCCTCTTGCTTTTTCCTGAACAAGGAAGTACTTGTAATCTCACCTCTTAAATTACATTTTAAGGCCTCACAAACCATAGCAAAGGAAGGGACAGAGTCAGCACTAATTTCATAAACTATCTGTAACGGAATTAATTACAACCTGACTTATTTTTCTTTTAGAAAGAAGTTATAAAGGAATCCCATAAATTTCGAAGGAGGAATAAATTCTTTCTCAGGAGGGGTGAGAACTGTAGTAAAATGTTAAAATAGCACAAATTAAAGTTGACTGGAATCTCCTGTAAAATCAAGCCAAGCCAAAGGGTAGTAAATATCACTGAAGCTAAAATCAGTATCTTTCCATCAATAAAATTGATTAAAGTATTACATCTAAATATATACTCTATGAGGCATACTGATTCAAGATACACAAAAATTATATATGTCAAGCAGCAGTATTTTGCATTGAATTGAATATGTTTTCTCAAACTTTGAAAAAGAGAAAGTATTTTTTCTGAATAAGCTAATACAGCTTGGAAAAAACATAAATTAAGCTGTTATCTCAAAAGTCGGATCACCTTACTTGCGACAATATGAAATAGAAAATATAAGTATTTCTTAATATTTGTCCTATCAGTATATAAATAAATAGTGTCATCTCTATGTTTGTCATTTTTTTCTCTCAACTTCTCAATATGTTATCTCTTCCTTCCACATGATCACTAGATAGGAATTCAAACTGACTTTGACTTTAAGAAAAATTATCATCTTTGTATCTCCATTGCCAAGAATCGTACCACACTTAACAGCATATTTACTCAAATATATTTCTTAATTGAAAATCTTTAGAAAACTGAATCTGCAAAAGTGATATTTACAATGCCTTCTTAAATAAAATTATTGATTTGAGGTCAGTTGTTTGTCATTATTTAGGGCACTCTCCCCTCTGTGTTATGTAAGTAACTCAGATTCAATTAAATCTTCATGAATTTAATGAACTAATCTTCAATATAATATAAATATCAGAAGTGTTCTTTTGAATCATTGACCTAAAAATGAACCTTATCTTTGCCACTAATTAGCATATTACTTGACTTCTCTGCATCTCAGTTTTCCCATCTATAAAACAGGACAGGTTGGACATGGTGTTGCATGCCTGTAATCCCAGCACTTTGGGAGGCCGAGGTGGAGGCAGGTGGATCACTTGAGATCAGGAGTTTGAGACCAGCCTGGGGAACATGGTGAAACCCCATCTCTACAAAAAATGCAAAAATTAGCCATGCGTGGTGGCACACACCTGTAGTCCCAGCTACTTGGGAGGCTCAAGTGGTAGAATCACTTGAGCCTGGGAGGTTGAGGCTACAATGAGCCACAATCATGCCACTGCACTCTAGTCTGGTGACAGAGTGAGGCCTTGTCTCAAAAAAAAAAAAAAGTGGGGACAATATTTGTACTCATCCTTATAAAAATGTTGAAAAGATTACATAAGTTAATTCATTGGACACATTTGGAGCAATAATAGACATTTTTAAAGCAATTAAAGGTTTATTGCAATAATGGTTATGAATATTATTTTTATTTACTAATGTTTTGATTTTGGATAAGTTCATCATATCTTTGGACTTCAGCTATATCATGTATTAAAATATAGTGATTGGGTTAAGTTATCATTAATATCCTTTCTAACTCTGAAAGTTAATAGTTATATGACTCTAAAGAAAGTTATTCATGACCTGAAGGATTTATTACATAAATTCTATTCAGATATCTGTACAGTATTCCCCCTCCCCCCACTATTAAAAATAAACCTTTATAGGAATGTTCTACAATAGTCGAAAGTGCACCAGAGAATTTGGGGAGGGATGCACTCAGCTTTTAGTTTTGATCCCTACAATAGCTATTTTGTCATTTTGTCAAGTTACATATATATGACCTATAATTCTCTATTACAAGTGCATTATAAGAAGTAAAGGCCAATCTATCACTTAATATCTATTTTTTTTATACTTTAAGTTCTAGAGTACATGTGCACAACGTGCAGGTTTGTTATATAGGTATACATGTGCCATGCTGGTTTGCTGCACCCATCAACTCGTCATTTACATTAGGTATTTCTCCTAATGCTATCCCTCCCCCAACCACCACTCCCCAACAGGCCCTGGTGTGTGATGTTGCCCTCCCTCTGTCCATGTGTTCTCATTGTTCAACTCCCACTTATGAGTGAGAACGTGCAGTGTTTGGTTTTCTATCCTTGTAATTGTTTGCTGAGAATGATGGTTTCCAGCTTCATCCATGTCTCTGCAAAGGTCATGTTACAAGAGGATTTAATATCTATCAAAAAGTGAGCAATATAATTTAATAGATTTCACAGACTACCCACGAGATTCCAAGAATACTTGTTTTCTACAAACTTCCACAGTATATACTCTAGCAATTGGGTGCCACGGCCAGTACTTCGAATGTTACCAATCAGTCTTAAAATACAAGATGTAATGCTGATTATAAACTATACCATGTTCCCCCAGAAAAACTTCTTTTAAAGTTACCATAAAGAGAAAAAAAGAGGTGTTCCAGAGTGTTTTTCAGCACTTGGTAGACAAAAACACAAGACACAAATTATGTAACCTACAGCAAGTTTTTGGCTAAGTTTGTAACATTGGGTAACCTCTAATTTGCATGTGCTTTCTTTGGATTTTTTAAAAGTATATCCAACTTGGTCTGGTTTTGGAACATCAGCTTTGGAAATCAAACAGTTCTTTTGAAATTCTGACAAGTTCCACCAATGGATTCTGAAGGGTTGGAGCTACACTTTCACACCTCCCTTTGTTTTTCAAACAAATGCCCTTCTGAAAACTAGGGATTTATGATGAGTGATCTCAATGTCTTCTTCCTCTGCCTCATTTGATCCAACATCTAAAAGTACTAAGTGATGTGGTTAGCCATGAGGGTGGATTGGCATCCATAAAAATATTTCCTACCCTGAAGTAGGCAAAGTCAATGACTGTGGTTTAGAACTCTCCGTGAAATATGATTTGGCAACATTGTTATTCTGAAATGTTTAATGTTGTTTAGCTTGCTTTTTGGTTAATTTTTTATATTCACGTTATGTCTTTCTGTCCTGCAATGGCTTAAATAAACATAAATCTTTTTATTTTATTTGAGACTGCCAAGATTTGAACACTAAATAGTTTGTTGGTAAACTTTTAAAACTTATAAAATTCTTTTGTATATTCTCTGTTGGAGAAATCAATCAAAAAAAGTGTTTTCTTCTGAATATAAAGTAAAACTACACTCATTTATGTTTAGATAGACACAAAGAAAAACTGGATATTTCATGTTGAGATGGATTTTTTCTGTTCTAAATAATTTCTAAATTTATATTAAAGATTTTATAACTACATTGGCAAATACGCAAAATTCAATATCCTCCTGTTTCCTATACTACCCATTTTTTAGAACAATAATTAAATATTTAAAGAAATGAAGAAAACCTGTATTTGTTATTGATGAAATAGTCTATTATAACTTTTTTGTAGAATCATATAATGACCTCAATCATATTACTTTATCCAGCTAAACACATATCTTTTTCTGAAGGCTAAAAGTATTTCTGAGGATAGGCATTATCAGACTAATTTTCCCAGATCTGTGCGTTGTTATTTTAAAATCTAAAAATACTTTTGATATATTGCCAATAGTATTCATAGCATTTTATTCAAGTATATTCTTGACTAAAATTTTATAAAATTTGGTGTTTATCCATCTTAATAGAGCAGTACAAAATTAGTTTAATTTGTACAAAAGTACTAGCTTGGAAATGGACAAAATATTTTATAAATATATTCTACACACAACTTTCTTTTTTTAACTTTTATTTTAGGTTTGGAGGTGCACGTGAAGGTTTGTTACATAGGTAAACTCATGTCACAGGGGTTTGTTGATAACTATTAGGTACTGGGCTTAATACCTGGGTGATGTAATAACCTCTACAACACCCTCCACCTTCAACTAGACCTCAGTGTCTCTTGTTTCCTTCTTTGTGTTCATAAGTTCTTATCATTTAGCTCCCACTTAGGAGTGAGAACATGTGGTATTTAGTTTTCTGTTCATGTATTAGTCTGCTGAGGATAACATCCTCTATTCCTGCAAAAGACATGATCTTGTTCTTTTTCATGGCTGTATAGTATTCCATGGTGTATGTGTACCACATTTTCTTTATTCAATTTGTCATTAATGGGCATTTAGGTTGAATCCATGTCTTAATTATTGTGAATACTGCTACAATGAACATTGTTTTCCCATCCAAATGGTTTCATAGGACTTCTTCTTTCTGAGAGATTGTAGTGCACTGTGATTCCATCCCAGAGTCCCTGAATAGTTCATCATACCCTAGACATCCCCTGCTTCAATCTCTCTGAACAAAACTAACCTGTCCGAGATCCCATTATTTTAGGGTTTCATCCTGCCAAAGTACTTATGGGTGATTGTGTTACACTCATAAATAACACATGCATCTTTTCAGATTTCTAAAGTCAATGCCTTCATTTAGAAGTGGACATAAGTTTCAGATCCTTTTCATGTCAGTTGGTAAGAGAGTTTTGAGCAGGTAAGCTGTTTATTATTTTTCGAATTGCATTCTGTTATTAAACCACTTGCCATTTGTTGTGCATTGATCTACTCTGGAAAGAACAGACATAAATACGGTACAGAGGGTAGGATGGTTTTCCAGAACTACTTGGCTACACTATCCAAGTAATGGATGTCTGAATAACAGGAGACACCCCTCACATGGACTTTGGACTTGGCCCATGTTTACACAAGAGTTTCTCTGTTTCAGGAAGGAAAAGAATGATGTATACATGGCTGGTACTTCAATGAAAAACCAGCCTGTCTAGCCAGTCATTTAGTGAAGTATGCTGTTGAAGCAGTGGGGAGACTTCCAGGTAGCTACTGGTCTAACCTTCTGTAAGCAGTGAATCAACTTTTGGCCAGGCAGTGCCAAAACGGCCAGAAGGTACTGGGTGCTATCTCTTTCACAGACTCTGATTTGTACACAAAATTAAAAGATATATGCAGAGGTTATTTCAATCTTTTTAAGATTTTGAGAGAATAAGGGTATGTATATATTTTTAAGAAAAATTGAACTTGAAAAGGGAGTGAGACATTAGGAACAAAGAAAGCCCTGCAAAGATAGCACAAACAGACTTCGTTATTTTAGATCTCACATTCTGTTTTAGGTTCCACCGCCATGACGATCCATATGTCCCTATAAATACTCAGCATCAGCCGGGCACAATGGGCTCATGCCTGTAATCCCAACACTTTGGGAGGCTGAGGTGGGTGGATCACCTGAGGTCAGGAGTTCGAGACTAGCCTGACCAACATGGTGAAACCCCATCTGTACTAAAAATATAAATATTAGCTGAGCATGGTGGCAGATGCCTGTAATCCCAGCCACTCAGTAGGCTGAGGGAGGAGAATCACTTGAACCTGGGAGGTGGAGGTTGCAGTGAGCTGAGATTGCACCATTGCACTCCAGCCTGGACGACAAGAGCGAGACTCCATTTCAAAAGAAAAAAAAAAAAAGAAAAACAAACAAAAAAAAACCTCAGCATCCCATTTTTTTCTATATCTCTCTTCCTTACACCTCAGAACATCTTTTCCTTTTATTTTTAAGGCCAGTGTTCTAAAATAGCTAAATATTATTCTCTTGAAATATTCTTCATCTTAGCAAGCTGATTGTTAAGGTAACCTCACAGTTATCCAGATATAAACAAGCAAAATCATTAGGAATGATTTTAGATCAATGATCTTGAGCCTCTAGTTCAAATACATTGGGACTGCCTTAGGAAGGAAAGGGACAGATTTCCCCTTTCTAAAGAGTCCCTAAATTTATATTTTATAACTACATTGGCAAATACACAAAATTTAACTCCCTCCATTTTCCAGCTTCATTTTTTGCCATCCCATATCCCATTACTCACCGCACTAACCAACCTTCCTTATCAAATGAGTTTCTTTAGTTTCTCTAGATAAATTACCTTCTAGATTTGTTCTCATTCCCCTTCGTACCAGTTTCTACTTTCTTCAGTTAAAGTCTATCCCAAAGGCCATAAAAGCTTTCTCGATGATCACGGCTCTCAAAAGCCTTTCTATTTCCAAATATCTATGCTTTTATAATCCAGCCCACACAGGTCAGCCTTTGCCAATGGATTGCTTTGTAATAAGATAACAGCTACCAAGTTGTGAGCTTTCTTTGTTGAAGATGCTGTCTATGTGCTACACAAAACTATTTCATCCTCCCTGCAATCATACGAAGCAGACATTTTTGAGAAAATAAGGGGCAGAAACTGGAATCCTCCAGAGCAGTTAGGGACAGACTCACGTGCTTGGCCCTCATGCTCTCTTGTCACAATCCTCATCCTCTGTTGATATTATATCATCCATAGCACCCAGCAGAAAATTGAAAACTGTGCGTGTGTATTAATAAAAAATAGTGGCTGACTTGATATCAACATTGCATTTGGATATGCAGATTTTTATGTTCTTTCACAATGACCCTGACATCTGAAAAGAAATTTTTAAAAAAAGTAACCATCAAAATTATACTGCAATTCTCCACATCATCACATTTACATGATATCTTAGAGTTCCCAGAATAGCCAAAATGGTTAATATTTGAATTTCCAGGCATTTCTACTTTTAGCCTATATTGCAGATACCATTTTTACATTAATTTTGAACTCCTTCTTTTATCTTTAGCAAGAATTCAAAAGGGTTGAGGATGAGGGACAAAAACAGAAATGATGAGAAGATAATTGCATGCTCAACCACACTAGAACAATTGCTCCAAAACCTGATATAGTGAAAAGGATGTCATGAATCATGAGGTAAAAAACAGCTTCAGAGTTAAGTGGCTAACCACAAAAACTGCATGTAAACCAATTAGCCCATGAGAGAGACACAGAGTCCACAAATGCACCGCATGCATTTTTTTTAAACCACTTACCTAGGAAGGAGAGATAGTAATTGCAAAAATGAGATTATGAAAGTGCTTACTCTGTGACTGTATCAAGAGATGCTGGCAAGGTGCTAACTGTGCCAAGAATAAAATATAAAAATAAAAATGTGGGCGATTACATACTCCAGATAAATATTCAACTTACCGACTAGCCCCAAAACAATTTCCTTGCCCAAATTAAGTCCAGAGGTATTTTCAGTATTATGATAGTATAAAAAACAAAGCAAAACAAAACAATACTTCTTCCTTTCATTCATCCTTTTTCTTTCCTCCTCCTGACTTGTGCAGGCCTCACCAATGAATTCTAGGAGAGAATGGGTATGTAACATGGATATGGGCTGTTTGTGTAAGAAGGAATTCTGTGAATCTGTTCTATATAAACATTTTTTCAGGTAGATGTTCAAAGACTTTATATAATGCCAGGGATCCAAATCTTTGACTTTTTAAATATTTCATATGCAGTATTGAGTTTATTAGAAAACTAATGAAGTGAAGTACTGATACCTTAATGAGAAAATGAACACAACTTACTATTATTATCAACATAGAAACCGCTGACATAAATCTACCCCCCGACCCTATTTTTACAAACCCAATACCATTTAAGGAATGATTGGATTAATATTTCCCTTTTCTTTAAAAATATTTTAAAACACAGTTGGATCTCACTTTTTATAGCATTTTATTTTTTGGCTTGGCAAAAGTTCACACTTGCAATAGGAGATTATATGACATTTGCAAATATTGTTCCAAAAGGAAACTCCAAAGTGTTGGAAAGCCATTCATTCTAGTTATTTAGCTACACACTGTGAATTTTTTTTAATGATGGAATTATAATTATATGCAAATGGAATATAGGTTTATGGATTACCCCAAATACATACAATACTATAGTAGATTTTATATGTTGATTAGTACTCAAGAAAATTTGCCTTTTAGTATT
This sequence comes from Gorilla gorilla gorilla, assembly GCF_029281585.2. Classification (NCBI taxonomy): domain Eukaryota; kingdom Metazoa; phylum Chordata; class Mammalia; order Primates; family Hominidae; genus Gorilla; species Gorilla gorilla. Next base: position 63,027,857 of record NC_073232.2, on the reverse strand, counting down.
CATCTATGATAATGATTTTCTTCAGTTACTGGCTGTATATATAACAAGGATTACAAGAAGTAGAAATTAAATATATATTCAATCTAAACAATAATATATTTTTATTTTTAATTTCAATTGGACTTAGACAACTTAGTCATTTGATTTACAAATAATTCTGCATGGGGAAAGTCTTTAGATATAATTTACTACAAGAGAAAGTGACCAACCATGTGATTTTAAAAATTATGCATAAATTTGTATGTTGAAAGATTAAATTTTATTTTAAACCACTTATGAAAGATGTAAAATACAATTTTGCATTCTAAGATTTGTCTGTTTGCTTGCTTTTTGTCATTTTGGAATCATACCGTATGAGAAATTTCAAGGGCAAGTAATTTTTTGAGGAAATAAGTAAAAATAAGTTCAAAAAACATTTTCAATGTAAATACAGAAGGTAACCACTTTAAAAGTATGTTGATAAACTTCATTTATAAGTTAACAGTGTGAAAGTTGGTACATGGCAAAGTTGACTAAAAATGCTAAATTTGACACATTAGAACTAATAGTAAAAAAGGGACATTTTTAAGTACTGTTTAACATTTATTTTCTAATTTATGAACTTCTTAGTTAATTTGGAAACTCTTTAGTTATTTCATGTAATAAATATTTTAAAATTTATTTCAAGATTATTGATAAATTTTTTAAAATCTTACAAATATTGCCTACATGGTGATGACATTTGTGTGAAAAAAAGGTAAATTAAAACAAAACTATATACTTATTTACTGTAGGAAGAGTCTTCAAAGAATTCACAAGAAATGCATATTATTTTAAAAATTAGGCATGCAGTTTTAAAATTTTTTGCACCAAAATAAACTCATATTAACTAGTTATAACATATCTGAACAGGATCTAGTTTGAAGCACTAAGAAGGATAAGACATCAGTGTGAAAACAGCCCCTATCAGAGCAACATAACTTATGCTAAAATTGAAACAAGAACAAACAAATTTATGTTGAAGCTCGGGTGGAAGAATGATGAAATCATTGCTATTTTACGAAAAGTTTATGGGGATAATGCCCCAAATAAATAATCAGTTTATAAGTGGATAACCTGCTTTAAGAAGGAACTAGATGATGTTGAAGATGAAGCCCACAGCAGCAGACCATCCACATCAATTTTTGAGGAAAAAAAAAACAATCACCTTGTTTGGGTCCTAACTAACAAAGACTGACAACAGCAGAAACATTAGCCAACAACATAAACATCTCAATTGTTCAGTTTATGCAATTCTGACTGAAAAACTAATTGAGCACACTTTCCACTCAATCGGTACTAAAACCAATGCACCCAAAACAGATGCAGACAAGAGCAGAGCTTTCAGCAGAAATTTTAAACAAACGGGATCAAGACCCTAAAGCGTTTCTTCGAAGACTTGTAGCAGAAGATGGAATGCGGCTTTACCAGTATGATCCTGAAGACAAAGCACAATCAAAGCAATGGCTACCAAGAGGTGGAAGTGGTCCAGTCACAGCAAAAGCAGACTGATCAAGAGCAAAGGTCATGGCAACAATTTCTGGGGATGCTCAAGGCATTTCGCTTGTTGACTTTCTAAAGGGTCAAAGAACAATGAATATCTGCTTATTCTGCGAGAGTTTTGAGAAAGCCAAAGAGCAGAAAAATGCCCAGGAAAGCTTCACCAGAGAATCCTCTCATCAAACAAGGGCAATTTTGTGAGCATTTCAGTGGGAAATCATGAGGCGTTCACCCTACAGTTGTGATTTGGCTTCTTCTGACAGGAATGGACTAAGTGGCTGATTTTTTTTCCTTTCAAGGGTGTCTGGAACTTTATGGAGCTTATGTTGAGAAACAAAGTTTATGTTTTTATCTTTTAATTCCATTTTCCACAAACTCTTTTAAGTCTTTCCACATAAGCACAAATAAATATGTGACAGAATAACATCTCAAAATAATAATCCTTTGGATTATTTATATTTGTCTCTCTTAATCCCCAAGGCATTCTCAGCCCATAGGGAAACAGAAGCAGAAATTCAAAGATACTGCTGACCTATATCCAGGTCAGAAAGGTTTGGATTCATGCTTGAAGAGACCAATTTCTCCTCATAAAGTCTAGTTAAACTGGATCTAGACAGAAAGGATCAAGAAGATGAGAGTCCTCAAATTTAAAGGAGGAAGGCTGTCAATGGGACCAACGAGTGGAGTGGAAGGGCCTTGGACTACGCTTTTTTTTTTTTTTTTTTTTAGACAGAGTCTCACTCTGTTGCCCAGGCTGGAGTACAGTGGTGCGATATTGGCTCACGGCAACCTCCGCCTCCCGGGTTCAAGCGATTCTCCTGCCTCAGTCTCCTGAGTAGCTGGGATTACAGGTGCGTGCCACCACGCTCGACTAATTTTGTATTTTTAGTAGAGACACGGTTTCACCATGTTGGTCAGGCTAGTCTCAAACTCCTGACCTAGTGATCTGCCTGCCTCAGCCTCCCAAAGTGCTGGGATTACAGGCACGAGCCACCGTGCCCAGCCTGGACTGCACTTCTATGCTGATGGCAGATCCCTGCCATCCATCTCCTGGGGACATTTGTAAGTGGCTATTACAGGGTCAGAGAATTGGACACCATGTGTGAGAATGACCAAGAAAGAAGTGTCCAGAAAAAGTTAGGAATTTTTTAAACACTTGAGACAATGGAAAAATGCATAGGAAAAGACTTAGAAAAAAATATATACCAAAGGGATAGTCTTAATCTCTGGGGCAGCTAGTGGATTTGTAGGAGAAGGGAGTCAAAGAGAATCGTTGCATTATCTCTGGTTTAAAGGTTTTACAACAAGAAATTGTTTGTTTAGTATTTGTGTAATTCAAATATTTTTAAATCATTGATTTTTCAAAAGAGGAAGACAAATTGGAATAAGATGTTTTTAATTTTTTGACAGCTAATGATTTTTTTAAAAGTGATTTTTGCTAGAAGTTAGGGAGCAAATCAGGATTTTTGCTAAGATTCTAAATGGCTCTTCTGGTCACTTCCAGGAGCTTTACACGTTGTGTTCATAACATTTAACTTCATGTCAAAACAAATCAGGCCAGGCATGGTGCCTCACGCCTGTAACACCAACACTTTGGGAGGCCAAGGCAAGAGGATGGCTTGAGCTCACAGGTTCCAAACAAGAGCCTGGACAACATAGGGAAACCCCATCTCTCCAAAAAAAAAAAAAAAAAAAAAAAAAGCAAAAGCTGAGCTTGATGTGATGGTGCACACCAATAGTCCCAGATACTTGAAAGGCTGGGACTTTCAAGTCCTTTTTGAGGTGGGGAGATTGCTTGAGCCAGGGAGTTCAAGGCTACAGTGAGCCATAATCGCGCTACTGAACTCCAGCCCGAGCGGCAGAACAAGACTCTCAAAACACAAATTTTTTTTTTAAAAAAAAGCAAATCAATTTCCTTTTCACTGAAATAGTCATATTTCTTATCACTTGCAATAATAAGACATTTGTCAGATATGATTTGGATTGATTTGAGGGAGGTGGAAAAATAACCAAAATTGGAAGAGAAGAGGGGAAGTATGAAGGTAGCTACAAAGGATGTGTGCATGTGTATAATGATAGCTGCCATTTGTTAGCATGAATTGAGCATTTTTTGTATGCTAGCCACTAGATTTTTTAGCACAGTACATACATGAATTACATGACTCATTCTCTAAAACAACTTTAGGAGGTAGGAGTTATTACTATCGTTTTACAAATTAGGCATTTGAAGGACAAAATGTTAAGCAGCTTGTCCAAGGCCACACAGCTGGTGAGGGGTGGAGAGGAGAAGTGAGCTCTAGAGTTATACTTTTAGCCACCACACTATGATTCTTTCAGTATATGTGATGACAATTGGCATAGAAGGAATTAACCGAGGCCAGGTGGAAAAAGACAAGAGAGAGGCAAGTGGAATGTAGAAAGTTAAGTAGGCAATCAATTTTGTATTAGATGGTTCCTTACACTACCACCAGGTGGCAGTGGCAGCTCAGGACAGATTAATTCTTGTCTGGAGCAAGAGGGTTCAACAATAGGCCTCAGGGTGGATATGGAATACTGAAACTGTACCACCTCTGTTCCAATGTATGAGATGTTTGCAAGTCAAATGTAACTCTTCAAGGAACCTTCCTGATTCTGGCTTAAGACAAGAGTTAAGAATTAATATTCTCATTAATTCTATATGACCTCAAAATTTGTCATTGTGATTAATACCATTATCTTGATAAGGATGCAGTCCTCTGCCAAGTATACATATATCAGTTTATTAAAACATTTTCCTTTTTCTTCAGGGTCATTACAGAAAAGATGGCAATGCAACTCAAGATTAAAGTAAAATGGTAATTTGCACAAATAATTGTGTCACTGGTCTATAATTAGATGATATTTAGCAAGGAAATCTAGGATTACTGAGTCCTATTTCTGCCTAACAACTCTGACCCCGTGAAGTTCCTGAGACAAAAAGTCACAAGAGGCGAATGCAAATGATAAACAAGTCCCCCCTCCCTTCTTTGAAGGTTAACTAGCTGCTAATCACCCCCAATTTCGAGCTTGCTGGAAAACTGAACATTTGCCAATTATTTGGTCTCAAGGACTAAGTGGAGCTCTGCCTTCATTTAAGCCCCTATTTTTTCCACGAATTGGTTGCCAAGATGAGCTGCATGAGCTTGTCTAAAAGTCTAAATTCCTCTGACCCTCTATGAGCAGATGAGAGCTCAGAATGGCTGGCCTGCTTTCAGAGGCTATGCTCTGGGTCACTTTTCCCTCTGGAGACAGGAAAACAGCAGAAAATGTAGGGGCAAGAGCTAAGAAAGAGAGCCACACCAATGTACAGGAACATTCAGCATAGAATGATCTTGAGACTAGTAAATTGTGGTCTAATCAGTTCTGGAAGCTGCTTCCATCAAAGTAACAACTCCAGGGCCAGGCGCGGTGGCTCACTCCTATAATCCCAGCACTTTGAGAGGCTGAGGCGGGCAGATCACCTGAGGTCGGGAGTTCAAGACCAGCCTGGCCAACATGGCGAAACCCTGTCTCTACTGAAAATAAAAAAATTAGCCAGGTGTGGTGGCGCATGCCTGTAATCCCAGCTACTTGGGAGGCTGATGCAGGAGACTGGCTTGAACCCGGGAGGTGGAGGTTGCAGTGAGCCGAGATCATGCCACTGCACTCCAGCCCGGGTGACAAGAGAGAAACTCCGTCTCAAAAAAAACAAAAACAAAAAACACCTCAACAATTTGGTAGGCAGGCAGCAGGAAGTGGAGAGAGGGGAGTGAGAATTATGCCCCTCCCCCATCACACATAAAATACAGATAACAATATGCATTTTTTATCTTCTTCTGGGTTTGAGCCATTAGCCATAAGCAACTATTGAGCACTTAAAAATGTGACTGAGGAATTGTAGAGACTGAGAAACTGAATTTTTTATTTGATTTGATTTTAAGTAACTTAAATTTAAAAACTTAAGCAGTGTAAAATATTTTTTCTGTTCAATATAGCTTTATTGTTTTGGTAGAACTATATTTCACTTTAACTACAGTGCATTTTGTCTGCATCAATGGATTTGATGCAGTTGAGATGATTTTTGTAATGTGTTTATGTGAATTTCTTATGCAGGCAGCAGGAGTCACAGTGATACTTATATAAATTATAATTGTTAATTAAGCTGAAATACTTTAAGGATATTGTAATTAAATTATTTTTTAGTTAAAATTAGTAAAAGCAAATTTCAAATATAAAATAAAGGAATGCGTCAGATGCAGAATCAGTTGAAAATGAAGATGCTAGTATTTTGATAGACACAGTAAAAAGAAAAAGAAAAATGTAGGTCAAATAGTAATGATGAGGGGCAATTATGCTTTGTTGTCATATCAAAACAAAAAGCTGCTTGCTCGTGTAAAAAAATTAAGATAATAAAGTGGACAGTGTTTAGGAGATGTGTAGTAAGTTTGATAATTTTTTTCTCAACAGTCATAAAAATTGACAAACTTAGTCACATAAAAAAATTATAATTCAATCTTTAAAGAAAAATGTTTAAATAATTTTTTAACAGAATCTGAGTTGGACAAGTCATAAAATGGTTTGAATTCCTGAACAAAAAGAGAAAATCATTTTTAGATACAAGGTAAAATAAATTGTGTTGTTTCATGGGCCAGGCACAGTTGCTCACACCTGTAATCTCTGCACTTTGGAAGGAATAGGTGGGAGGATTGCTTGAGGACAGGACTTCCAGGCTGCAGTGAGCTATGATCATGCCACTGCACTCCAGCCTGGGTGGGTGACGGAGCCAGAGCCTGTATAAAAAAAAAAAAAAATACACATTGTTTCAATTATGATAATTTTCTTAGATAATTATAAGAAAAAAACTAAAAAAGATATTTTATAAAAAGTAAAAGATCTTCAATTAAAATAGCAATTACGAGTAGAATGTAAACTCTTTCTAGAAATATTAAAAATAAATTAATTTAAAAATTTTAAAAATTGAAAGTCTTATTTTTTAGCTTTAGATGAGTCATAAAATATAAGAGAGACTGCGCAATCAATACCATTGGTACAATTGTTTCAACCTTCAAATTTATAAAGAAATGCTGTCAACCCATGACCTATTAAATTAATTTGTGGTATAGACACATACTTTGGACTTTCACCATAAGGAAAAATTTTAAATAGATCTGAAAAAATCAGTTTTTATCTCAATAGACTCCAGCCACATTAAATAAAAATCTGAATATACAGGAATTTTAAAACAAGAGATGGATGTTTTCCTTATTTTTTCATTCCACTGTATAATGCACATTGGAAATATTTGTGCTCTACTTTCTAAGAGATTGAAAATTGTCATAAATGCAATCGTTAAAATCATTCAAATTTAAATTCAAAGGTCATGAATTATTGCTAATTATAAAAGACAATGGGACCAAGCACAGTGGCTCATGCCTGTAATCCCAGCACTTTGGGAGGCCCAGGTGGGAGGATCATTTGAGGTCAGGAGTTCAAGACCAGCCTGGGCAACATGAAAAGACCCTGTCTCTACACACACAAAATTTAAACTTAGCCAAGCATGGTAGCATGCACCTGTAGTCCTAGCTTCTTGGGAAGCTGAGGTGGGAAGATTGCTTGAGCCCAGGAGTTCAAGGTTGCAGTGAGCTGTGATCGTGCCACTGCACTCCAGCCTGGGCAACAGAGTGAGATCCTGTCTCTAAAAAAAAACAATACAGATTCAATAATCTTGTGTTCTTTGCTAATGGCCATTAAATGAGTCATGGAAGAACTTCACAAAGATTTACTGTATACTTCAAATCAAGATTTTTTTGAAACCAAAAGAAACAAAGATGAAAATAGCAGGGCAAATTGTGTTTTCTCACTTAATATTACACTTCATAAAAATAAACTTGAAGCTCCAAGAAAAGGAAAACTTTTTTTGTGACCTAACTAAGCAGGTATGAGAATTTATGTTAAAATGGAAGTGTTGCAAAATACAAATCAATTGTAATTATTTTATACATTTTTCTGATATGAAACAATATACAGAAGATTTTAATTGTAATCATCATTGGGTTTGGCTGCAAAAAGTACAAAAAATGTAAGAAACACTTTGTTGATACAGACAAAATTTTAGAGTTTCTTTTCAATTTATGAAATGCCTACTTTGAATTTGATAATACTGAGTTGACACAAGAGTTAATGAATTTACTTAACTTGGATATACATAGTTTGAAACTGATGCAGTTTTGCTTCAAAGGAAAATCAGTTATTCTAAAGAATGATAAACCTATTTTGCAAATTAGATGTGACTGTTAAAGAAAATGATTTTTTGTTGCTCATTTCAGTTAGTGGAAAACATTTAAGTATATTTGGAAAAGCATAGGTAGTTGAATCTACTTTTTCAACTGTAAATCTTATGAAATGTAATTCCTGATCACATATTTCCAGTGAAAATTTAGCTCCCATACAATATGTATTGTAGCCTATAGGTGTTGTAGACACACGAGATTTCAAAAATTTAGTCCCAAATAATGTAAAATATCCCATTAATATTTTTTAATGTTGATAATTTGTTCAAATGATGTTTTTGATGCATTGAATTGAATAACGTATAGCACTAAAATTAATTTCACCTGCTTCTTCTATTTTTGTACTTACTATAAAATTCAAAATTACCTACATGGCTCACATTGTCCTTCTATTGAACAACATTAAGGTAGACCATGTTCAGAATTACTTGGAGAGTTTTACCGAACTCTGAAGGATTTCAGAATCAAATTTTGCCCTAAAGCTCTTACAATGTTTGGCTCCAGAGTACAACCTCAAAATGAAAGAAAATGTGATATATATTTCCCTCCTCGCAGGATGCTTTTCTTGTTTCTTACAGTCCTTAAGTATTGTTTACCTAATATCTGGTATATGGTATCTGTATTAGTCCTATAAGACACATCTTTCTTAAATTTGTAACTGTCCCTTCATCTCGCAGTTTTCTAATGACCTTCTACAGAAAGCCTTAAACCCAACATCTGCCTTCCCCAGAAATCTTATCTTTTTTCCATCCAAGTCCCAAAAAGCTACTACTGCCCTAATTTTCTTTTACCTTCTCCATTGCACACACATCTGCTAATGCTAATTGACTTTCTTTAAGATCTCCTAGAGGGAATCAGACCTTCTAACCCACAGAGAGGTTATCATTTCATTCATCTGTTTCTGCAAACATTAAGAAGTTACTATCTACTTACTGAAAGACATGTTGCCTCATCTTTGTATAAACTTACAAAAAGGAAAGAAAACCCAGTGGGTTCATGCTTTCTTTGCTTCCAATTTGTGGCTCAGAAAGAAATCAAAATTATTGTAGAACATGAGTCCAAAAGCTAAACAAAATAGACATATTTATCAGACAAGGACTGATTTAGAAAGTGTTTTTGAAGATCAGCATGCAGAGGGAGACAAAGTTTAATGTTAAAAAGCATGCTCTGCAAGACTGAAATGTTATTTAACAAATTAAGTTTGAAATTGTTTTAATTAGTATACATGTGGAAACAATAGAAATCCACCAACTAGAAAATATATCCATCCAATCCTGAATGTGCCCAGGCATTTTATGAATCATTTTATGTTAGAATTCCAAGAAAGAGAATATTATAACTCTTTAGTAACAGCAAATTTATCCTATAATTACTTTCTCTCTTTCTATTCCCTTGTTTATGTGCCCCTTATAATGTGAGCATCACTGGATATGATTGCAGAGTTTGAAGATACATCTTTTTCATACAGCATTTCCCCTATTTCTGGAGTAAAAATTGGTTATCGGATTAACTGAAAGATACTATCTTTGGAGCTTTTCATAGAGTAAAAAAATTATTTTATGAGCAACTTAAAGAATTTTCAAGAATAACTTTTATAAATGCAGCGTTTGCCTTAAGTACTAATTTCAGAATCTAACTTTGACTGAAATGAGACTCTGCTAGATTAGTCAAAATCTGCCTCTTGACTATTTCTCTTCATTAGCTGTGAGTTTTTTCACTTAGAGTCATTAAATCTCTTTTTCTCTTACACGGAAGTGAGAGGGAAACCTGAAAGCCTAGGCCTGGGAGGGGTGGAGGCCTTTAGCATCATGTAGCTTTGTACAGATTCAGAAAAGCACTGGATGACTGTTGAGGGTTTTTGAATAAGCAGTTTAGGTGAGATGATATATTTTTAAGACACCAAACTGATTTTCTCCATTTTCTGTTAACTCGTAATCCTTAATCCAGAGACTCAAATGCCTGTAATTACTTGTAAGAAGATAGAGAATAAAGTCAATTTTCGGTCTGAAAAATTTGATTCAATTTTTTTTTTATCCAGAGCAAGATAATATCTACCAAGTCATGATTTTACTTTTTTTTTTTTAAGAAAAATAGATTTTTTAAATCCCAAAGCTTCCTTTTTACATCAAGGATCGAACTTAGAATTTAAGGCTTAGAGCTTTGCTATGGTACTCTGTGAGGAAAGATAAAATAGATGGTGTTTCCTTGGGATAGAAAATAGAAATAGAAAACTCTTCAACTTCTGAGATTAGAAAATGAGGGGCTGTAAAAACCAGGTGATTTAGGTGAGGATGAGCAAGCTGCCCAAGGTCCTTTGGGTGAGGTTTAGAGAGAAGAGGCATATGATAGCCTCTGAACTGGATTCTGTATTGTGCAAGGGGAAATCAGAGAACAGCCAAGCTTCTGCTCTGCTTCCTGCATCCTGCAACATGGCGCATGGTGCTGGATCAGCAACAGGCAGAGAAAGGGTCTAGATGTGTAGCCTTGGGACAGCAAACCCCTGGTCTACAGTCTGCACCTGATATGGAAAAGGCCCAGATATTCCAGCATGACCATGTGAGGGAAGAAGTATGTGAGTCGAGAATGAAAAGACAGAATAACTAAATAAAATTAGGCATAACTGCCAAGGGGTTATCACGTGCTCGAGGTGTGGAGACCACTGCAAGGTCAACAGCCCCAAGAAAATGGCAATAAGTCTCAGAGAATCAAGGCTGCCAGAAAGAATCAAAGTTCAGAGCCTCACTAGCATGAGGAGTTTGCTGACTTTCATAGAAGCAGTCACTCAGCTCTGTCTACCCAGAGAGCACAGACCTTAGCTTTAGAATCCACAGATACTACAGCAAACACATGCAGCAAGGAGAGAGAACAATGCCACGACCTCCCATTTATTCATCAGTCAGAGTCAGCAGGGCTGGCAGAGGACAAATTGTGGATCATAGCTGTCTTTTACTTCTTCTCACGAGATTGCATGTCCCTAGATACCATCCTAAAAGCATTGAAGAGGTAAGAAATCCAAAATGATTGTTTACCCTTAAGAGTGTTTTGTCTGGGCGCGGTGGCTCACGCCTGTAATCCCAGCGCTTTGGGAGGCCGAGGTGGGTAAATCACGAGGTCAGGAATTCAAGACCAGCCTGGCCAACATGGTGAAACCCCATCTCTCCTAAAAATACAAAAAAAAAAAAAAAAAAAAAATACTAGCCAGGCATGGTGGTGCATGCCTGTAGTCCCAGCTACTCAGAAGGCTGAGGCAGGAGAATTGCTTGAACCTGGGAAGTGGAGGTAGCAGTGAGCCAAGATCGTGCCACTGCACTCCAGCCTGGGTGACACAGTTGAGACTCTGTCTCAAAAAAAAAAAAGAGTGTTTTAACCTGAGAGCCTTTAAAACCACAAGAGACAGAGTTACTGTTCATCAGGTTTTAGGGTTGTTTGTTTGGGATTTTTTTTTTTTTAATCAGCATGATGGAGGGCAGAATAAGGTCAATTATAGAACGTAACAAACTACTATTTTTGTACAACTTAATTGGCGTGTGTAAATGTTAACCTGGCTGTAGAAGTATCTGTATGCTGTTCAACCCCCTTCTTTCCTACCTTATACAAACTCTGTCATCAACACAATGTAGAATTTGCTTTTTTCACTATCCCTACTGGTAGTAAAGATAATAATATGTACAGAAATTTAGCAGATATGAGTCAAATACAATCAAAATGTTTCTTGGAACATTAGGAGAAATAGGAAGTATTTACATATGAATCAGGCAAGAGTGAAAAAGAAAACCTTATTCTCAAAGAAAAACTGCCACTTTGGATGGTGGTCAACTGGCATGGTTTATTTTGACTACCATCCTCCATGTATTTAGTGAATGAGGCAAGCCCGTTGGCTTGTTACAATAACAACTTGGCAGTTAGACATCCTCCTAAACAATGTGCCAGCTTGAGAGGATAATTGACAATGCCACACACTGTGATCATTTATAACCCTGGGGTGTTCTTCTGAGATTTATTTTTAGTTATTTGATGACACAATTTTCCTGATCCACAATATTTTGCTCTTTTCCCCCAACGTTCGTATCTGACCAAACCACAAAATGAATGCTCGATAAATCATCTCATATTCTTGCCACTTAAAAATCTTTTCTGCTTGTTTTCTTAAACTCTCCACTTGTTTGCTGCTCAGATGTACCTCTTATTTTAAGAAGCTAAAGAGGCAAATAGTTTTTAATTGCCCTGCAAATATTTACATCCTATACATCCTGTGATTACAGCAATTACACTTATCAGTTTTCCACCCCCTGCTAAAGTAACCGCAACATTATCATGAGGAAATCATGAAAAAAAAAAAAAAGCTGCAGCACACTCATTCCACTTTGAATATAATGGAAGAAGAAATGCCCATCCTTCACTAACTTGAACTGCAAGATTATTTTCCACCCTCAGGAGGAATTGGTCTTTTCCCACCACTGATGGGCCACCACTGTTGCAGGATTTAAGTGTTACCTCGGAAATACCAAAAAGATAGTTCTATTACAATGCTGTATCCTGTAAATACTCGAGTTATGCCTGTAATTGCCTTGAAATACATTGCCTGCTGTGCTTGCTTATGTCCAAGAGCAGGTTAGAAGGTCAGACTCAGACCTTTTGTAGCCTTGATAACTGGCTGTTACATGATCATGAAGTGAGTGGGAGAAGAAGCAATAGTTAATATTTGTGTTTCATTCACCAAAGAAATCCTTCTGGAACTCTTCATGGGATAATGATGAAATTCATTCGATTCATATTTGCATTTAAAGTATTAAGGTTTTTTTTAAAATAAAATCTATAGCAAGGGCAGAAATTTTTGCTCGCAAATAGACCTTTCTAGTAATTTCAGTGTCAGATGTTGTATAGACTCTGTGCCTCAGACATTTAATGGCCTTTTCCCTGGACTCTTGCTCTTGGAATAGATTAGATTTAGAATCTGAAAATAGCAATGCCAATGCCAGGCTGGGTGGGGAGTACTGTGTGGTTCTGCCAAAGTACATGATGAGCTGTTCCCTAAGTAACTGGGTCATTTCTGAAATTCATGAAGGAAGAGGCACACTTGTGTTCTGTTTGCATGGAACAACAGTGACATCCAGTGCTAATACTGTTGATGTGAGCCTGAAATAATAACATCACATCGGCTGGTGTGGTGGCTTATGCCTGTAATCCCAGCAATTTGGGAGGCCGATGTGGGTGGATCACCTGAGGTCTGGAGTTCAAGACCAGCCTGGTCAACATGGTGAAATCCCGTCTCTACTAAAAAAATACAAAAATTAGCCAGGTGTGGTGGCAGGTGCCTGTAATCCCAGCTACTTGGGAAGCTGAGGCACGAGAATCACTTGAACCTAGGAGGCAGAAGTTGCAGTGAGCCGAGATCACGCCATTGCACTCCATCCTGGGCAACAAGAGCAAAACTTTGTTGCAAAGAAAAAATATAATAATAATAATAATAATAATACCATCACATCATTTCTTGGTAAATGAACAAATACAATGACAAGGGAAATGTGGTTAAGATGAGTGTCTTCACTAATAGCTGCTAATAACAGAGACAAATGCTATTTAAGGTTAGGGAGAGCATTTACTTAGCACATCCTAGCAGAACGCAGTGTAGACTTCTGTTTCATTTCCAGCCTCACTTCTGGGAAATACTGGCAGGGCACTTGGACCCTCAGCACCCTCTCAGTTTATCTCTTGGTACTCTCTCTTTGGTTTTGCTTCTGTAAGATAGTGGCAGGGCCCTTGAACTTTCAACACTCTCGGTTTATCTCTCAGTACTCTCTTAAGTTTATCTGTAAAATGGAAATGATGATGCCAGTTCACCATTTGACCACGGATGCTTCAAGCTCAGCATAAAGTCATTTGGAGTTGTCTTTTCTCCAGAGGGAAGATAAATATTCAGAGACATCATGAAAGCATGGACATATAGAGGAGCATTTGGACATATAGAGAAGTCCAAATTGCTTGTAATGTTATTGGGACTATTTAAGATTTTATTGCAGATTGTCTTCTTTCTGGAGAGAGTCATTTCTTTGTTCTCTATCATGATCGAGAAGGCCACCTGTGGTCTATCTAGTTCTTCACACAGTGTAGGTGCTTCTTACATTGCCTTGTGTTGGGGAAGACCCACCTTCTGAGCTATAATATAAATTGTTTGTCTATTTGCCTATTTGTTTGACTCTGGCAATAAATATCTCCTCAATAAACGATCCTCTAATCCATCTAGCATTTATTGAATAACTATTACAAGCAAGCATAGTGCTAGGCCCTGCTCATATATTATCTTTAATTTTTACATTATTCAACTAAGGTGGATTTTGCCGTCATTTTATAGGTAAGAAAAGTGCAACTTAGAGGCTCTCAGTAATTTGCCCACACTTACAGAACTGGTAAGTGGGAATTGCAGGTTTGCCCTCAGACTTTCTAACACCACTGTGACCTTTGCTCAAAATGGAGTGCAGAATCCTGAGCCACTTGGGTAACATTTCAAGGACCCTTAGAGACTAATAGGTGGGCCTCTCTGTTGGTAAGAACTCTAGTTCACTGAGATTTTTCATTAATACTTTTGCATGTATGTAGCACATGAACTACATGTTTCCAACTGAATTTTAATCTCCTTTACACAACAACTGTAGTTTTATCTTTGTTATCGGGCTGAATATAATTTTGAATACTGTGTTGAGGTCCTCCCTTTACATTTGTTTGAGATGGAAAGATGAACCAAACATGGGCCTGTACACAAGTTTTGATCGCTTTTTTTTTCTCCATTCAAATGCTTTAGGAAGACTGGTGGAATTATGTTTTTTAAGAAAGTGAAGTCATGTGGTAACTTTTATTTGGGTTCTATTCAATTTTGGGTTTCGTAGAAGACAGGGACCAAGTCTTTTGGGTCTTTGATGACCCGTAATACCTAGTTCAATAATTTAGACATCCTAGAGGATCAATAAAAGTTGAATTTGATGACATATTAGGTTTTCTTCCGTGAACTTTAGCTAGTAGAGAAAGCACTTTCATTTCCCAGAGGCAGAGAGAAAAGTCTTGATTTATACAGTGCTTCCAGTTCCCATTTTCTCAGATGAATTAGGCTTTGTGCTCTGAAGAATAACTAGTGTCTGTTTTCCCAGGAAGAGAAACCCAGTAGGAAAACACCTACACTTCAGTCTTAGGGAGGGATCCTGGAAGGACTCAAAGCACCCAGTGGAGAAAGAGGGACCTTTGATGGGATCCAAGGCAGAACTGAATATATCTGTGAATATACAGTTTCAGCATAGCAAAAAATGACTTCATGGACCAGAATCTATCTTTTTCTTTCTCAGTAGTGTGTGAGACAAAACACAGAAGATACAATTTGAGGCAGGAAAACCATCTTTATTTCTGCTAAACTACGTGAACTCTGAGGACAGGGAGTGTGGCTGTCTTGTTGACGACTGAGTACAGTAACACAGATCTTAATACCAAGACTAGCATGCAATACTTAGTAAAATTGTTATAGTAGTTAATAAGTGAATGAATAAATGAGAGGATAAGTGTTTTGTAGAGAATTGCTTGGAAATACTGGACAGGTCCAGGGTAGAGTTCAGAACAGGAAACATCCAGATAACTGTTCCCAAACACTGCCCAATGAGTAGCCACCAGTCACATGTGGCTATTGACATTTAATTAAATAAAATGAGAAATTTTGTTTCTCAGTCTCGCTAGCCAGATGTATTAGTGACTACCATAAAGTACAGTGCAAATATAGAACATTTCCATCAATACCGAAAGTTCTACTGGATAATGTTACTCTAGGGTACAAGGCTGAAAGAACAAAAGCCAAGAATATCTTAAAAGGTTTTTTTGGTTGTTGTTGTTTGTTTGTTTGTTTTTTATAGTATCCATCCCAGCTCACAAGTAAAAATATATTCAGGTTCCTAGGGTTTTAAGGAACTTCTGGAATAAATAATATGCATTTGGCTGAAGAGCATCATGTGTTGTATTTCATGACAGTAATACCTAAAACAAAACCTGTGTTGGGGAAAAAGCTGTAGGGGAGAAAGAAATCTTCAATACCTTCCCTGTTCAGTCCAGTCTCTGGTTATTGGCATAGATTCTAGGGATTCTTAATTTTTCCTTTTGGGACTCTGAGGATTGAGAACAAATTTTTACATTAAAAAATAAAAAATAAACTTTCCTTTCATAACAAAAGTTGAAATTTAGAAAATAAAAAATAAATAAAAGTGTAAAAATTGAAATAGCCAATTATCTCCTGAAATAATCATGTTCTAGAATGTCTTTATTCTGCCTTTTTTCTATGGACTTTTATTTATAGACATAATACATCATGAACCATTTACCATGTTATTGTTCTTGTACATTCTTAACAACATGTTTTCAATGATGGTATTTTATTACATTAAGTAGATGTATTACAAATTACTTAACCATATCTTGTTATTAAACATTTAATTAATTGTTTTTCATCTCATGACAATCTATACATTAAACATTCTTGCACACAAAGTTTGCATACATCCTTAAAATTATTTTGAAAGCTGGGAATTCTGGATCAAATTGCAAGCAAAATTTCAAGCCTTTCTCACACGCATTGCCAAATTTGCCCTCTACATTCATGTTTAAGCATGAGTTTGTCCATTGGATTTTTACTAGATGCGTGCTCTGCTAACAAAACCATACGTATAGGATTTGTACTTGACTGTTACTCTTGGGGTTCAACTTGTGGGAAGTGACAAAAGTTAATTTCAGTGGTTAGATGTTAAAATCTTAGATAGTGAATAAATCATTATACCTTGGGTATCTTATCTATCATGTTGAAGACTCAAGTCATGCATCTTTAATCAACATCTGCATGAAATTATAGAAATTTTTCCAAAAGTTTAGAGGAAAAAATGGTAACATGGTTATATTTTCCGATTGTTATTGTTACTGTTTGTTTTAACATATAGACAGAATCAAAATGTGATTATTGGTAGAGATGGGGCATTCAAAATGGAAAACATTTATCATTTAATGTTGATGTATTGGGGATCAGTAAGTGAAAGGGCCTTTTGCAGACGGAAGTTTCTTGGTATCAACAATTGAAAAACTCTTTTCCACCATTACCCTTTTTCTCCAGAATAATATATTAGTTAGCATCTTTGAGTGTCTGCTGACTTTCTTTGATACTTTTCAATCCCGTGGGCAAAATGCCATACAGATTAGACACAGGGAGAAAATACAATGTTGCCATCTCTTATTTTCAAAGCTCTTTTCAAATAATTTACATCTCCAGTTAATTTTCTAGGTTTACTTTAATGTTTTACTACTAAGATGACATCGTTTTATTATTCTCATAGTGGACTTATTCAAGCCTTGTTTCTTGGGTCCCTTGTGGGCCCTTAACTCTAGTTTAAGTATTTTCCTCAAAGACAATAATTAATATAGTGATTCAGTGTTCCCTTTATGCTAAGTCCCTAATCTAGAGATACTTTTACTCTGGCCATTTTTTCTGGCACACACTTTAAACAGGCATGGAAGAGAAACTCTTTGGTAAATTAAGTGGGTAAATGCAAAGACTCTGAAGCATTTATCTAGTTTCAGATTTTGACTCTGTACTTACTAATTGCATGACTTCGGGTATATTACTTAACTTCTCTGGCTTCACAGTCCTTATCTGTAAAACTGAATATGTGTCTGGCATATTTCACTTAGCATAACGTCATCCAAGGCCATCCATATTGTGGCAAATGACAAGATCTCTTTCTTTTTAAAGTCTGAATAATATTCCACTGTGTGTGTGTGTGTCCATTAGTGGACAAATAGCATGAATAAAGAAGTTATCTACACACACACACACACACACACACACACACACACACCTTAGTTTCCTTATCCATTTGTCCACTGATGGACATCTAGGTTGTTTCTAAGTTGTTTCCATATCTTGGCTACTGTGAATAAGGCTGCAATGAACATGGAAGTGCAGATATCTTTACAAGGAAGTGATTTCATTTCCTTTGGATATACACCCAGAAAAGAAATGCGATTATTCTACTCTTTTTTTTTTTTTTTTTTTTTTTGAGACAGAGCAGCCTCACTGTGTCACCCAGGCTGAAATGCAATGGCGCTGTCTCAGCTCACTGCAATATTTGCCCCCTGGGTTCAAGCAATTCTCCTGCCTCAGCCTCCTGAGTAGCTGAGATTACAGGAATGTGCCATGATGCCTAGCTAATTTTTGTATTTGTAATAGAGATGGGGTTTCACCATGTTGGCCAGGCTAGTCTCGAACTCCTGACCTCAGGTGATTTGCCCGCCTCGGCCACCCAAAGTGCTGGGATTACAGGTATGAGCCACTGCACCCGGCATGATTGTCTACTTTTAGTTTCTTGGGGAAACTCTGTTTATTTTATTTATTTATTTATTTATTTGAGATGGAGTTTTGCTCTGTCACCCAGGCTTGAGTGCAATGGTGCAATCTTGGCTCACTGCAACCTCTATCTCTCAGGTTCAAGCGATTCTCCTGCCTCAGCCTCCTCAGTAGTGTGCCAACACGCCTAGCTAATTTTTGTATTTTTAGTAGAGACGGAGTTTTGCCGTGTTAGTCAGGCTGGTCTTGAACTCCTGACCTCAGGTGATCCACCCACTTCAGCCTCCCAAAGTGCTGGGATTACAGGCGTGAGCCACCATGCCCGGCTTGGGAATCTCTATACCATTTTTCACCACAGCTGCACCAATCTACATTTTCACCAGTAATGTACAAGAGTTGCCTTTTCTCCACACCCTCACCAACACTTGTTATCTCTTGCCATTTTGATAATAAGTATCCTAACAGGTATAAGGGGGTATCTCATAGTGGTTTTGATTTGCATTTTCCTGATGATTAATAATATTGGCCACATATTCATGTACTTGTTGGCCAGTTTTATGTCACTTTTGGAGAAATGTTTACTCAAGTCCTTTGCTCATTTTTAAACTTGATTATTTGCTTTGTTGCTATTTAGATGTATGAGTTCTTTAAAAATCTTTGATATTAACCCCTTATCTGATACATGGTTTTGCAAATATTGCTTTCCAATCTATAGGCTACCCTTTTCATTTTGCTAATTGTTTTCCTTGCTGTGCAGAAGATTTTTAGTTTGATAGAGTCTCATTTATTTTTGCTTTTATAGCCTGAACTTTTGGTGTGATGTGCAAGCAATCATTGCCAAGGCCAATGTAAAGGAGATTTTCCCCTATATTTTCTTGTAGAAGTTTTGTGATTTCAGGTCTTACATTTAGGTCTTTTATTCATTTTGAGTTGATTTTTGAATATGGTTTGATAAGGGTCCAATTTCATTCTTTTGCATGTAGAAATTCAGTTTTCCCAGTACCACTTGTTGAAGAAATGATCCTTTTCCCTTGGTGTATTTTTGATGCCCTTGTCAAAAATTAGCTGGCTATATGTTTGAATTTCTGGACTCGTTTTTGTTCCACTGGTCTATGTAACTGTCTTTATGCCAGTTCCATATTGTTTTGATGACTACAGCTTTGTAAAATGATTTTAAGTCAGAAAGCATGATGCCTCCAACTTTGTTTGTTTTCCTCAGAATTGCTTTGACTATTCAGGACCTTTTGTGATTCTATGCACATTTACAATTTTTTTTTTCTATTTCTGTGAATAACGCCATTGGGCTTTGATAGGGATTACATTGAATTTATATATGGTTTTAGGTAGTATGGATATTTAAATGGGAAATCTCTCCTTAAGTCTTTATTTTCATCTGTCAATGTTTTCAGAGCATTTTTGTGTCTTTTCTGCCTACCATTTAGATTGTTATTGCTTTTGTTTCTTTGCAATATATTTCGAATGACTTTTTGAAATCTATAACTTCTACTCTCTGATCAAACATTTAGTATTCTCTTACCAAAACTGTCTATCATTAAGACTGAATAATAAAATAAATCATAATGTTAATAATTGGTAACACTATTTGAACACTTAATTGTGAACCAGAAATAACACTAAGAACTTTGCTTAAAATCTTTTTTAACTCACGCCTGTAATCCCAGCACTTTGGGAGGCCGAGGTGGGAGGATCACGAGGTCAGGAGATCGAGACCATCCTGGCTAACATGGTGAAACCCCGTCTCTACTAAAAATACAAAAAATTAGCCGGGTGCGGTGGCGGGCGCCTGTAGTCCCAGCTACTCGGGAGGCTGAGGCAGGAGAATGGCGTGAACCTTGGAGCTGGAGCCTGCAGTGAGCCGAGATCAGGCCACTGAACTCCAGCCTGGACGACAGAGCGAGAATCTGTCTCAAAAAAAAAAAAAAACAAAAAAAAAACACCTTTTTTAATCTGCACAAAAACCCTATAAAATAAACATGGTGATTATCCCGACATTAAATAAGAGACTTAGGAGATTAAGCCACTTTTCCAAAGTCATACAAGTAGTGGCAGAGCCAGGCTAAGAACTGGAATTTTTGAGTATTTGCTGTCAGCTTCCCCTATTTTATTTGGTTCAATGCCTAGGCAGATGAAAAACTTTAGTTTACCTCTATAGTAGTCATCTCCAGTAAGATGTAGCTTCCCTTTGATGATGACAGCAACATTAACAAAGCAACAATAAAACCATCCGCTCTTGACTGACGTGGTATTATTATCAGGTACTGGATTTCATGTAAGCCTGTCAGTGTTTTTATTTGCTGTTTATTTCATTTCTATTTTATGAGTAAAGAAGTTAGATTAAGTTATGACCCCTAGATTGTACATCTACTAAGTGAACAGAGGCAGAATTTATTACACAGATCCTGTCTGTTTTCAAGTTTTTATGCCAAGCTGTCTCACCTGGGTTCCTCTGTTCCACACAGATTGAAAAAATAAATAGTTCTAATGAATATATATTAATGTATCTGTGCTTATTCAGCCAGATTAGGAGGAATCTAGAGGCAGATCTTCTCAAATTGAAACACTGTTTCAGTAGATCACAAGTTTTGCTAATGAGGGATATGCTATTGTGCTTTTTCTATTGATGAGTGCAAAAATCAAGGAAACAAAGCATCCAACTGCAGGGGGCCAATCTTTGCCGTTACAGTAAGGCGGAAGGGTGAAAGACTATAGATCTAGTTTATTGTTGTCTTTGAAGTATTAATATTCATCCTTTACTGCTGAAAATGCTTGTGAAGCTCTGTCACTCTAATTTAAAAATGCTTTTGAAGAGGGCTCCACACTGTCTGCTCTAAAATGGGACCTTGCTATTCCTATTTGTAAACTGTCAGCATGAGGCAGGAACTATCCATCAGTAAGATTTACTTTTACAGAAATATAAAGTGATTGGAATACCCCAAGCATCTATAAGTCTAACTTCTTTCATTGTTCTCATTTTCTTTTCCCTGTGCTTTATGAAAACAGCATAGCATCCTCTGGGGAGTGTCCATTCATTGTTTGGTTGATTTTCAATTCTTAGATGATTTATTCAAATGCCGTATTTGCAGAATCAATTCAGGAATATAGGTTCTAACAGAATCAAACAGCATTATAAAAAATTGTTCTCCCCCACCTTTAAACATTTCTATGATATTCTGAATGAGTGCCTTCTAGTTACTACTCCCATTTCAATGCATTAGAGAACCAGAAGATGAAATCCATGTTATCTTAAACAAGGATTCACATCTTGCTAATTATTTGGTATCTCCATTTCACATGTGGCCTCTCAGTATTTCCAAATGTGGGATAAATTTTTTGGTCACTTATGATGCAGTCTCCCAAAAGCACTCATTTGCAGACTGTGCCAGCAGAGTGGCAAGGAAACACTCAGCAATGAGTTTTAGAAATGAAGAAAACTGAGAGGCTCAATATTGGTAATTATAGGTCACCACTGAAACTTGGATCCACAAAGGCTTATCTTGACTCACTTCAAACATCTCTTAGACTCAAAGTGTGTTGCTTATGAGAACCATATATTTCAGGAAGTACAGCAGCCTTTGAATTGGCTCCGTGTGATCTCCTCACAACCTTTCTAAATCAGACAGCCAAGTGCAAAGCTAATCCAACTGAAACATTTCTCATGTACAGAGAGGAAGAAACTGGGGAGCACAGAAGGTGGGCGTGTATCATTCTTTCGGCATAAGAACAACCTACTAACAGCCCCCTGGCAAGTAACCAGCTTTTAATGAAATTGTGGCCTGCCATGAGCTTTCCATAATAAAGGATGCACAATCACCTCTTGTTCATGAGGTCTTGACAAATTTGCTATCATCCTCCATGTTATTTTCTGCAATTATATCATGCAGATTCTTCTTGCAGGTCAACTGTCAAACTGGTCTAATATTGTTGGTTTCCCAGTTTGTTTACCAGTCTGAGTTCTCAGTTAAAATAATCCTGTCTTTTATCTAATGCAATACATAGCAAATGTAGATATTTGCTAAAGGAAATGAATGAGCACATAAATATAAGTGAATAGGAACAATACTGTTTACTTCATCATTATAACACTTACTTATATAGCTAAGCATTAAAAGTCACTTAATAAGTTGATGAATTATTCTTTAGGAAGAAGTTAAAGTTCTTAATTTGAGAGAAAAATACTCAAATTTTTCAAACACGGAAATTCTCCTATCAAATTTTCAAACAAAAACTGGGAAATGTCTTAGAAATCTTTTGAAGCTCTTGTTGTAATAGATGGGAGCAGAGAAAAGGCATGGTATT
The DNA here is from genome assembly GCF_029281585.2 of Gorilla gorilla gorilla. Lineage (NCBI taxonomy): Eukaryota > Metazoa > Chordata > Mammalia > Primates > Hominidae > Gorilla > Gorilla gorilla. Next base: position 63,005,375 of record NC_073232.2, on the reverse strand, counting down.
TCATAGTCAAGAAAAAAAAGATTTATGTATTCTGAACTTTGCAAAATAATCTGCATTTAATTCATTTAGTATGTTTTTTTCTGAATGACCTTTTTACATTATTTGTGGTAGGATTCGAAGTGGGAAGAAATATAAAATGAGATAAGATTCAACTCCTTTCTTTAAGAAGCTTAAGATTTAGTGTATCTAGGGGTATAAAAATATAACCTCTAGGAATACATTGATAAATGTTATAAGTTATAAGATTGATTAAATCTGAGCAAATTATAAAATCTTCACAAAGGGGGAGCACGACATAGTGGTTAAGAACTTGGACTCTGTAAATAGTTTTCCTAGGTTTGAATCTAGCTTTCTCTTTACTAGCTTAGTGTCCTTGGGCAAGCTAAAGATCTGTTCCTTAATTTCCTTATCTGTAAAGGTGGGTTTTGATAATAATAACAACTACCTCAGAGGACTGTAGTAAGAATTAGGAGAGTTGGTGTATGCGGAGTGTTTAAAATGATGTCTGGAGTACAGTAAGGAAGATTGGTGACTCTTTCTGATCAGAGTAAATAGATGTTTACCTGGAGCAGAGGAAGGGGAAGGGCAGTGAAGAGGCTCTGACCTTTTGCAGGGTTCAGAAATTTAAAACACAGAAGGTTTGAAGAGTTACAGAAAATCAAGGGAGTTGGAATACATGCTTCAGGTCTTCGGCCTGAGGCTCTGGTGGACTGAGACTCTGGCTGTAATGGAAAGGCAGAAAGCTCATAGATCGAGCCTTAACCTATGAGTCCACCACTGTAAAATTTTTACTCACACAGGGCACTTGCTAACTTTTCAAAAAATAAATGAGTCTACTTGCCTGAGTAATCAGTGATTCCTGACTTTCCCAGAAGAGATTATTTTCTTTGGTCTTTGGGGAGATGAGGAAAAGTGATAACGTAGGGAATTGTTCACAAAGCTAACTTTTTTCTATTTAAAAGATTACAATTTACTCTGAAATTAGGATCCTTCAATTTTTGTTGTTGTAATCTCATTTCTTTTATGAATTTATGGTGATAAAAATAGTAATTAAAATTGTCTCAAAATAAGATGTTGCTGTCCTTATGATGCCTCCTGCTCTTTAAAATGTTTATGACTTGGCAAATTACAAAAGTCTGGGAATTTCTATTCTGGAAAACCAAATAGTCCTAAACTTTTTATGATATTTCTTGGAGGAAAGCCTAATAGAGCATTCTAAGGCAAACTACTAGGCTTTTAAAAAATATGTGCTTGCTTCTAGAAGAAGCCTATTTAAACTGATCCATTTCAAGTAACATTTCTTTTTCTTTTTTTGAGACAGAGTTTCGCTCTTGTTGCCCAGGCTGGAGTGCAGTGGTGCCATCTCGGCTCACTGCAACCTCGGCTTCCCAGGTTCAAGTGTTTTTCCTGCCTCAGGCTCCCAAGTAGCTGGGATTACAGGCGTCTACCACCACACCCAGCTAATTTTTTGTATTGTTAGTAGAGACGGGGTTTCACCATGTTGGTCAGGATGGTCTCAAACTTCTGACATTAGGTGACCCACCCACCTTGACCTCCCAAAGTGCTTGGATGACAGGCATGAGCTTGGCCTCCCAAAGTGCTTGGATGACAGCTTAAGTAACATTCTTAGAGTTCACTGTATACAGCCAACACACAAAGAAAGGACACAATCTCTTTTTCTTCTAAATATGATCTGCATGTCCTTATTCTTACACCTTGGTTTCAAGTACTCACTGCATTAGAAATACCATCCTCTTTCATTGCCTGCTGAAGCCCCATGTCCTATAATGTGTAATTCAAATGCCTTATTTTCAAGAAAAAGTCCTTAATTGTTTTCTCCTCCATCTTCCAAAACCTTGAGATGTTTAACATACTATAACAAACATAATATAATATTTGGTGCTTTTTAAGGAGATAAGGACAAGCATGATACTCTTAGGAAGCAGCCAGTAGTAGTAGTCATTTCCCGTGGTTGCCATAACAAAGCACCAAAAACCAGGAGAAGCAACACAACCAAAATTTATTGTGTCACATGTCTTAGGCTAGAACTGTGAAATTAAGATGTCAGCAAGGCTATGCTTCTTCTGGAGGCACTAGGAAAGGAACTACTTCATGCCTTTCTCCTACAGTCTGGTAACCTTACCAAAAAGCTAAGTTATAGATGCACTATTCTAATGATAATATCACCAGATCATGTCTTCATATCATCTTCCCTTTGTGTATGTCTCCCTGTGTCCAAATTTCTCCTTTTTATAAGGATACTAGTTATGTTAGATTAGAGCACACCCTCATGACCTCATTTTAACTTGATTACCCCTTTAAAGACCCGATTTCCAAATAAGGTCACATCCTAAGTTACTGGGAGTTAGGATTTCAACATATCTTTTTTGAATGACAAAATTTCATCCATAATAGTAGTCTAGAATGATTAGTTTATGAGGATCCTGAGATTTTGAGAAATGAGGTTGGGGTAGTAAACTAGGAGCAGATCACAAAGGCACTTTTTCCCAAGCTAGGAGTTTAGACTTAATCTAATTTGAAAGGACTGGAAGATATTTAGGAGAGGAATGATATGATCATATTTAGGTTTTAGAAAATTTATCTGTTGATTCACATCTTTTATTGCTAGCTGAAGATTCAAAGCTCCAGAGGAATTGAAGGCTTAATTGCTATTTCCTAGCTACTCAGAATAAGTAGGTAGAAGAATCTACCCCTTTGGCAGTTGAAGGAAACTACCTTTCATCAAGGTTGCATTTGTGGGAGATTTCTGCAAAAGAAAGAGTGAGCTGCATTTGGAAAGAGAGGTTGGATGCTAAACAAAAGCAAGCAAACAAACAAAACGAAACAAAAAATAAAACAGTAATGACATTCTTTAACAGAAACTGGTTAAAATAGAGTTTCATACTAATTCTAATGAAATCCAAGCAACCAACTTTACAAAACTGTTAGTATAACAGGATATGCATGCTCCAGTTACTTACTGCTGCTAACAAAATATCTGCAAATCTTAGCAGTTAAAGACAACCACCATTGTATTATATCTCACAATTTTGAGTTAGGAATTTGGACAGGGCTCAGCTGGATGATTCTTCTGCTCTATATGGTATCAGCTAAGGTTATCAGTGATATCTAGTTGGTGATTAGGTTGATCTGGAGCATCCCAGATGGCTTCATCATTTCTGTTCACTTGGGAGGGATGACTGAAAAGCTAAAATGAACTGGGACTGTTAACTAGGGCATGTATCAATGGCTTCTATAGCAAGGTAGCCTCAGAGTAGTTAATTTCTTACATGGAAGCTCATGGATGTCAGAGAGAGAGTTTCAAGAAGCCTGAGGAAGTTGCAAGCCTTCCTGTTATCTGTACTCAGAAGCCCAGGATGTAACATGCTATTTGGTCAAGCAAGTTACTAAGGCTAGTAACTTGAATTGCTATTCTTTGCTATTCCTCCCACTAAGAGATGGAATCTAATTCCCCTCCCCTGAATTCGAGGGATCTTTAATCTACCACAGCATGGAAGTTAATGTTGAATCAAGTTATTAAATTTCCTCCAGATATTTTCAGAGATGCTTTAAATTTCTAACTTTATTTACCCCTATGCCCAAGCAAGTAAACATTTAAAGGCTAATCAAGTGCTTAGCTATAGCTAAGTGTCATACACTGACGATGGCTAAATAAAGCTAAACCTGTGTACTGGTAGACATTACTCACAGCTCAAAACTTTGCGAATTTTGAATTGATAGAACTTAGTTGAGCCACTTGATTAATGTCTCTGAAACATCTTGTATTACTGTATAACCCAATATAATATAAACAAGTAATACAATATGAGAATAATCAAAAGAATGGTATTCACTTAGATATATCATTAAAATAATATATATGCATAGGCAGATGTCAGTCAGTATTTCAACTCATTTCTATTTAGACATACATAATAGTTTTAAAAAAAGACTTTGGAAGTGTGCCAAAATGAATTGGCACAAAATAATGAGTGGGGAAAAAAATTAGACCACTGGAAATATTTAAAAATCCAACTTTTGGGTACTCTGCTATTTTCTTAGTTTTGCATAGTTCCATAAAACACAAATAGCAGTTTTATTGTTGCTTTTCTGTTGTTTTACAAGCTTAATGTTGGCTGCCAGGGCTATGATGCAGTCAGCATTTTTAGACTGGCATGCATGAAAACATTAGATCCGAGAAGAGAGGCTCAGCATCATTGATATCCTGTAGTGTTTTGTTTCGGGAAATGCCATGCTGGTGATTATAAAGGATGAAGTCATATATTTCTACCAACCACATCCTACCATTATGGTAATTCTAATTGTAGTAAGCTGTGGAATCAATGACAGATAATTAAAAAAAAAAGAAACAAAATAAAACTTAAAATGTTTGTGAACCTTTTGTTTAATCAAATAACTTTACAAAAAAAAAGGTACATTATGGTTCTGGAAGAACAAAAAAATGAGGAATGTATTAGTTTTTATTTGAGGATTTCTGAATGTACACAAAGCTATTATTAGTATTATTATCAACATCATTGTATGAAGTTTTTGTCTTAATGGACTCACGGTTGAAGTTAAGCATAACAGCCTATGACAAATCATGCTGCCTTTCTCTAATTATAGTACCATTAACTACTTCTCTACCAACATATATTCTTCTGCTATAGACAGCCTATTATTTTCTGCTTTTTTCTTACCACTAAAACCACAAAATTAGAATTGGAAGGTAAAGTTGGTACTTCTCTGGGACTCATTCCCACTAGTGGAGTCAATATTTGCTGAAAGCTGGGTTCAATAAGGGAATAGATACTTGCCTTGTCATGATGTGATTTTGCATATTGGTCTGTTTCACAATATCAAGCTCATTAATGGAGACAAATCTTTCCCTTCCTTTCTTCTTGATCTCAAGATTTAAAAAGTGTTAGATTTGGCCAGGCGTGGTGGCTCATGCCTGTAATCCTAGCACTTTGGGGGGGCCGAGGTGGGCAGGTCACGAGATCAGGAGTTTGAGACCAGCCTGGCCAACATGGTGAAACCCCTTCTCTACTAAAAGTATATTAAAAAATTAGCCGGGTGTGGTGGTGTGCACCTGTAATCCTAGCTACTCTGGAGGCTGAGGCAGGAGAATCGTGTGAGCCTGGGAAGCGGAGGTTTCAGTGAGCCAAGATCGCACCATTGCACTCTAGCCTGGGCCACAGTGCAAGACTCTGTCTCAAAAATAAATAAATAAATAAATAAATAAATAAATAAAAGTATTAGATTGATTCCTTCAGTACTTTATTACTGGTTGCTCAGTATTGCACTGTTATGGAGGTTCAAAAGACAAATGAAAAATGTCTGTGACTCAAGGGGTTTATAGTAAAGTCAAAAAGAAAGATATATATATATATATACACACAAATATTTTAAATGGTGATTTTATTCTTTGAATGTGTTCAAGTGAGACTTTAAAAGACTGTTTTTCTTATGTTTTGGGAATAATTATTTGACCTATCCTTTCAAAGGTTTACTATCTTGTTGTAGAATAAGTTAAAACTTCGGTTTATCATGTTGGGGTTTCCATAAATTCTCAATTTCAGGTCACTGAATTTAGCCACAGATTCATAGTGGAATTTAGCCACAATTGCAACAGAATATTCTTTTGTACTTCAAAATTACATTTAATTTCATCAAGGATTCACCTAGTTGCATGAGGTTATAGTACATCTCTAATAAGGAGGTATATCTTATACCCTTTAAATTTTAACCCCTATATTGAGCTGAAACTAAACACACAAAGTGTTACAAATTAGGGGAGCCTATATGATTAGGGGCTTGAGTGGTTAGATTGCAGTGTATCTGAACACCTGCTATCCAGAGATGCTCAACAATGTAGTGAAGACTGTTAGTGCCACAATGGAGACAATCTATTTTCAGCTCTTACCCCTACCTACAAAGAAGAACAAATGCAACCTTCTCCTTTGCCATAGGACAGACCCCAGATCATGGCAGAGATTACAGTCACATACAAAAAAAGCTAGGATTTAGAAAGAGAGCTATAGGCAGAGCAAGCAAAAGGAAACCTTTTCCTTCATAATATAGCTGTCAGCATTTTGATCAACATATTATAAAGAATCAAAACCTTACATAATCATTTGCTAAATGTACCTGAAGTGAATTTTGAGAAATTTTACACAGAGGCAGAAAAATTGATATGGTTTGGTGCTGTGTCCCCACCCAAATCTCACCTCGAATTGTAATCACCATGTGTCAAGAGAGTGACATGGAGGGAGGTGATAGGATCATGTGGGTTGTCTTCCCCATGGTGTTCTCATGATAGTGAGTGAGTTCTCACTAGATCTGATGCTTTAAAAGTATTTGGCAATTCCTCCCTACCTCTCTCTCTCTCCTGCCACTTTGTGAAGAAGGCGCTTATTTTCCCTTTGCCTTCCACCATGATTATAAGTTTTCTGAGGCCTCCCCAGCCATGTGGAACTGTGAGTCAACTGAACCCTTTCCTTTATAAATTTCCCAGTCTCAGGGAAGTTCTTTGTAGCAGTGTGAAAACAAACTAATACAATAATCTACACATGGTATCAAAGGCCTTGATACAAAAATGTTACAAACTAAGCACAGACTCCTTAGTCATATTTTCCACGATGTCTTTAATTTGGAGAAAACAAAAGTTGTCTCCAAACTCTAGGGTAAATACACACACATCTATGTTTTATTCAATAGAATGCAGGGGATAAAAGGATTGCCCTTTCCAGAGGTCTTGCCTTTGCTCCCAGGGTCACATGTTGGAAGGGTCTTGGAGAGGTTATGGAATATACTGTGAAGTATAACAATGAAGTCACAAATATGGTGGACATACTTTGATTTATATAATGAGATTCCTTCCAAGAAAAGCAGTCACACGTCAAGAAGAGTGAATTCACAAGATTCTTCTCTCTAATAGATATGTTTTGTGGAAATCAGAACAGTGAAACTAAGGCAGCAGATGCAGAGGCAGAAGTGGGAAATTATAATGAAGAAAATCACAGGACTTTACAGAAAGTATGAGGAAGGCTTTGGCTTTAAGGGAAGGAGATCCAGACAAACATCCATCCATCTCTCATTCCAGAGTTCTGGTTCCATCATTCTCAACAAATCCTTAAGGGTCTACATAGTAGCTGAATTAAGGAACCTCTACACAGATTAGGTGGGTTCAATCAACTTGAATAAAGATTCTAGTGCCTAGAGTAAGTCGATGAGCTAAGTAATGGACTTTCCAGTTTTCTCTTTTAAAACAATCTGATTCTGCTCCATTTTACACTATCATTTTAAATTTCAGGACACCTACATGCCTATACAGGCAAAAACCATAGTTATAGAGGAAATTTAGCATGCATGTAAAACCCAAGGGTATTTCATCTTTCAATATTTTGGTTGTATTTCCTGGTTAAACACTTTCCTGCTTTCTTTTTACCTTAACCCCATCATATAGGATATTTCTATCTGGTCTTTTTCTATTTTCCTGTGCAGGGGAGCGTAGCAAAAATAGCAAGACAGTGCATGGGTAGATTAAAGAATTATTTTAATAAACATCTATTCATAGCTACCACTAGCATTAATGGCAGACACTAAGTGATATAATTTGAATATTTATCCCCTCCAGATCTCATGATGAAATTTGATCCCCAGTGTGGGAGGTGAGACCGGATGGGAGGTGTTTGGATCATGGGGACAGATCCCTCATGAAGGGCTTCATACCATTCTCCTGGGATTTAATGAATTCTAACAGTTCCTGTGAAATCTTGTTGTTAAAAAGATTCTACCATCTATCACTGTGACATGCCTGCTCCCTCTTTGCCTTCTGCCATGATTGGAAGCTTTCTAAGGCCCTTACCAGAAGCAGATGCTGGTGCAATACTTTGAGTACAGTCTGCAAAACTGTGAGCCAAAACAAAAACAAAAACAAAAAAAACCCTGTTTTGTTTATAAATTGCCTCAAATTTTCCTTTATAGAAGTAAAAATAGGCTAAGACATTTAGAGTTTTGAAAATGGGGGCTTCCATAGGGCACTAGAGAAATTCTGTTGGACATCAGGAAGATTAAACAATATGAACCTTCAACTGTGTTGAGTTTTCAAGATCTGATGTTGCCTATAATACAAGGAAGGTACTAATACTTGGTCAGGCACTGGTCTGTGTTGGATTCTATGGGGCACTCTCTAATTATTTTCTATAGAGAGGATTCATTAGGAATTCATATAGTGTGATTTAACATAAAGATTAAAATGTAATATTTTTATATCAACAAATCTGCGAACTATGTTCCTTTCCTTCTGTCAGAGTCAGAGCAATTGCTCCTTCCCTCAAGGTAAGTAAGATCAATAGTGAATATTTGGCACTGCAAAACATGCCTCTCTGAACATACATAAAAATTCTTGAGGCCGGGCACGGTGGCTCACGCCTGTAATCCCAGCACTTTGTGAGGCCGAGGCGGGCCGATTACCTGAGGTCAGGAATTAGAGACCAGCCTGTCCAATGTGGTGAAACCCCATCTTTACTAAAAATACAAAAATTAGCCAGGCGTGGTGGCATACGCCTGTAATCCCAGCTACTCAGGAAGCTAAATCAGGGTAATCACTTGAAGCTGGGAGGCGGAGGTTGCAATGAGCCGAGAAGGCGCCACTGCACCCCAGCCTGGGCGACAGTGAGACTCCGTCTCAAAAAAAGAAAAAAATAAATTATTGAAAATATAAAACATGGAAGTATTTTTTCCATTACTGAAAGTAGTATTGTTTGTAAAAACTGTAAGTTATATGGAAGCATTTTCAGTATTTTTGTTTTGTTTCATAGGAAGTTTTATTTGGGGATATTTCATATGTAAAAGCTATTGGAACCAGGCAGTTACCAGATAGTTACTTAAAATCAACAAAACTCTGCTATTTTATGAAAAGTCCAATAACCTACAACTTCACCTTGCTCTGAACTGGTAAAAATGCCTCTGTGACTGACAAATGGATGAATCAGATGACAAGCATATTGAAGCAGGCATAATTGAACCTCTAAACACATAATTGAACCTCTAAACCCATGGGCCCCCACAGCTCTTTTTGCCTGGTAACAAAATGAGGCTGTTATTGATGTAGTACATTACAAACAACAAAATGTGAGTTACTTGTGGTTAGCAACCAATAGTAAAATAATTAGATGCTATAATTTACAGTGATGTTTTTGAGTGGGCAAAAACTTGACAATGACCAGATAATTTGAACTAGGTTATATTAAATGCAAGAATAGGAAGTTTTGGAAGAATGTAACTGGCTTTTTGATGTTTACCTACCTCCAGAGACACTTCTGTATGTCCTGAATTTTGGCTTGGAAATATTGGTAAGAAATTGAGCCTGTGCATAGAACCATGTCTGGAATTACGTTGCAGAGGGTGGCATCCACATAGAATACAATGTAAGTAGTCCTTGTGATAGTGAGTGGGTTCCAATGTGAATCTGACACAACTAAAAGTATTCTAGAATGCTTTCTTGTCTTAATAGACAAAGTTTGAAATTTTCTTTCAATTTTGAGTGAAAGGATTGGAAATTTGAATCATACTCAGATCAATTAAAGATCTTATCAGTATTGAGCTTTCCTAAGAATTTCATGGAAATGTGTAATTGTGAGTCACATAAAAAGCAAGGAAAAGTCTGGGACACCCTGTGTGGTTACTTGGTCTTCCCTCTCAGATCAGCACATATTCCTTGGCCCAGAATAATATAGGAAGTCTCTAAGTATACATGGGTTGCTTATATATTGGAGGGCATTTAGATTATAAAACATTTCTATTATACATGCAAGAAAGCTGTGCAGATTACATGGTTTTCTCTTGGGAGCCATGTCTCACACCATAAGCAATCCTAAACCAGGGACATACTGTTAAGAGCATCCGATATATAAGAATACTCCTTCTAGCATATATCCTCAGGCTATTTTCCCAGAGATCCAATTATCATGTTCCAAGAAGATAAAACTGGTCACCCAACTTCTTTCTTATGTCAGGGATATTATCATGGTAATCAGGAAGGGACTAGGTCACAGACCCACTGCATTAGTTCTTTTCTCCCCAATTTAAACTGAGAAAGCACTTGCTTTACAATATTTTATCTCAGTATGTTTCATTCATAGTTATGGTTACCTAGGATTATAAATGACAATATGTATTGAGTGCTGATATGGTTTGGCTCTGTGTCCCCACCCAAAACTCGTTTCATATTGTAATCCCCATGTGTCAGGGGAGGGACCCAGTGGCTGGTGATTGGATCATGGGGGCAGTTTGCCCCATGCTGTTCTCGTGATAGTGAGCGAGTTCTCATGGGATGTGGTGGTTTAAAAGTGTGTGGCAGTTGCCTCCTTGTTCTGTCTCTCTCCTGCTTCACCATGGTAAGATGTGCTTACTTCTTCTTCACCTTCTGCCATGATTGTAAGTTTCCTGAGTCCTACCAGTCTTGCTTCCTGCTAAGCCTGTGGAACTGTGAGTCAATTAAACCTGTTTTCTTTTTTTTTTCATAAATGACCCAGTCTCAGGTGGTTCTTTATTGCAGTGTGAGAATGGACTAACTTATTATAGTTATGTAGTGCTTACTAATGCTGGGCATTGTTCCAAGAGCTTTTCCTGTATTGACTCCTTAAATCATCAAACAACCTATGAGGTAAATATTATTTGTATATATTGCAGATAGGGAAATTGAAGAAGCACAGAGAAGTTGCATAATATACTTGAGACCGTATAACTGGTAAATTTTAGAACCTGAATCCAAACTCAGGTAGTTTGGACCTAGAGCCTGAGCTGTTACCCGCCAGGTTATGCCACCTAACTACATCAAGAAGTAATCAAGGAGAAGCAACAAAAAGGGTGGAATAATTCAGACTCTGGACCTGTGCCTGTCTTCTCAGCAAGCTCCTCATGGTAAATATAATGTAGTGCATATCCCCATTCAACCCAAGTCACTTTGCAGGAAATCTTAAAAGCAAAAATTTAAATTATATTTTTCTCATTAGTCACCTAAACATTACAGTATTAATTGGAAAGTACATTTAAGTTAGATAAGAATGTGAAAATTCTTACTATAACAATATGTTAAAGGTCCTTTAAAAGTGTTTTCTAATGTGTCCAACACCAATTTGTCTTTCATTTCTGAGTTACTATTGGCCTAGATCTAATTGATCTTATCCTAATTATTCTGATGGCAACATGGCCAGAAGTAAAGACAATCAAAGAAAGGAAAAGATGGATATCACTTTTTATACACTTAAATACGTTATTTTAATAGCTCAAATAATATAACCTGCATGAGATAAATACACTGAATTCATTAGATAATGTTTTATATTTGGGGGAGGTTTTAAAATACCATCTGACATTGTTTGGCTTTGTGTTCTTACCCAAATCTCATGTTGAATTGTATTTCCCAATGGTGGGGGAGGGACCTGGTGGGAGGTGACTGGATCAGCAAGATTTCTCCTTTGCTGTTCTTGTGATAGTGAGAGGGTTCTCATGAGATCTGGTTGTTTAAAAGTGTGTAGCACATCCCCCTTCACTCTCTCTCCTGCTCCAACATGTCGCTTCCCCATTGCTTTCCTCCATGATTGTAAATTTCCTTGAGTTTCCCCAGTTGTGCTTCCTGTACAGCCTGCAGAACTGTGAGTCAACTAAACCTCTTTTCTTTATGAATTACCCAGACTCAGGTAGTTCTTTATAGCAGTGTGAGAACAGACTAATATAACCATCCATTCATGTAACAAATATTTATTGAGTTTCTGTTATGTGCTAGGCATTATTTAGGTGCTGATGTCATGGAGAACAAAACAGACAAGATACCTGCTGTAATGGAGTTTTTATGTGGGTAGAAATGAGATAGGTAATATAGATGACAATACACAATTTAATGAAAAAATAAATGGAAGATACATGGTATTGAGCGTTATGAAAATAGCTAAGCTAGGATATTGTGATAGTGAATTACTGGTAGCTACCTTAGAATAGGTGGTTAGGAGAGACCTCTCTGAAGTGGTGACAAGAAGCTAATATCAGAGTGACCAGGAGGATCCAACCAAACAGAGAAGCACACAACCTAGAGCTTTCTGAGCAATAGGTAGTTTTGAGGACTGGAAGAGTTGGCTTTTCATGTTCTAAGAACAGAAAAAAAAGCTGAACCTGCTGGATGGTAGGAGGCGAGGAAGAGAAGAGAGTGATAAGCTCAGAGAGGCAGGTGGATCTAGTTCACGTTGGGCTTTATTAGCCTAGGAAAATTGGATTTCTTTCCAGTGTGATGGGAAACCGAACTGCAGTAGGAGCTGCATTTTAAAATGATGCCCATTTTGAAAGATCACTCAAGCTACTATGTGGAGAATGGATCACTGAAGGTGTTAGTCGAAGATGGGTTTGGCTGCATGTAATAGAAAAACCAATGCAATAACTTAAATAAGATAGAATTTTTTATTATTCTTTTTATTTTTCTCACATGACACAACATCCAGAGGTAGGCAGTCTGAACTGCCATAGCTATGTTTGCAATTTCTTTGGTGTTTTTCCTCATGTTCAATATTAGTCCTGGGTAACAGACAGAAAAAGGGTGCCCAAAGGACAGAAGGCTTCTCTGCCAGCTAAACCATGTCCTTTTAAAGCAGTTTATTCAGAAATCTCACCTAAAAATGTTTGCTTACCATGTATGGATCAATATTGAGTATGTGGCCAACACTATAGCAAGAAAGACTATTTTTGGGTGTTGACCTAGACTCATTGCTGCCTTCATAAAAATTAAGGTCAGGTATTCATCTTTCTAAGCTTGTTTTATTTCCTGTAAGGTAATAACAATAATAATGATAAATAGTGACTTCATTATGGTGAAATCAAAGTTTAAAATGAGATGATGTGATCAGAACATTTAGCACAGTGACTGACTTATGGTAAGTACTCAGTAAATACTATCTATTAGAATGTAAGCTTCACGAAAGTAGGAATCAAGTCTGCCTCATGCAAGCATTCAGTAAATATTTGTTGAATGCTGAACCAATAAATGCATGAGGTAAATTCTCATGAAGTTTACAGGGTAGGACTGTGGTTGTACCACAGTCAGTAGAGTGTATACATTTGCGTTAAAAATACATGAGGAAAAAAAACACCAACAGAGTGCTTTACAAACATATAATTAACAGATCCCAGATTAAGCTCACATTGCATTCTCTGGATTTTTGGAAGAAAACTCATTGCTGGTAATGTTGTCCCTGGAGTATTGCCAACATTCAAAAATATCAATTTGTTTCAAATGATGTTCTGTGAAGGCAGGATAATGCAGAAGAAGACAGAATTTAACTATTAAAATTCAAGAGCTTTGAGTTAGTTTAAAAACAAAAAACAAAACCTCTGTACTGTTTTAATTTTTTTTCACTTTGGGGAATAATTTACAACCATCTGAAAAATAACACCCAATTGCAGTCTTTTTTACATTGTGAATTACATTCCAAAGAGGTGAATGTTTTTTCTAAAGAAATTTATCAATAGCTATTTAGTTATCAAGCTATTTTTATGAGGTCTTAATTTTTGTTTCTATTTTGTGGAAGGCTGATGGCCATTTGCTAGCTTTTCTTTGTCTAAGGCTAAATTTTAAGCCCTATTATATTATAGTCTCACTTTTTAAAAAGTTTCATGCCATTACAAATTCATCTCACAGAAATAAATGTGATAGTCACTAAGCAATTTTGAAGATTTAACTTTCTAAAGCCTGGTTAATATGTATACATTTCTGAAGCTAAGGAGCAAATATCTAAGCATTTCTATCTTTTCAGTAGAGCAATAAAGTAAGTCAAGGAATTTATGAGGAAACTCTTGAAGATCATG